>NC_056735.1:1309772171-1310072171 GCF_019279795.1 Protopterus annectens | reverse complement strand
TCAGGAAACACCAGTATACATCACAACAGTGAGTTACACTGCACTATAAAGCAGTTCCAGTAGTTAGCAGGATATACTGTTATTGTTAAGAAGAAAACACAGGCTATACTAAAATCAAATCCTTTTTATGCTCATTAAGTAAAGCTGAATTATATGTACTTCTGTAACATAGTGTTTGGGGCAAAAGACAAATCTGCTTTGAAGTGAGTTGGCAGCAAATATACCATAATGCTAATATTAGTATATTTTCTTTTGTCACTTGAATAAGTTAGGGACAAAAAAATCTGCCAGACTAAAGAAGACAACTCAACATTTGTACTTTCAATTTCTTTTGCTTCTATTTTCAATTTAGGAACAAAACGTTCACTACAGTCTATTTTAGCAAA
The DNA here is from genome assembly GCF_019279795.1 of Protopterus annectens. Lineage (NCBI taxonomy): Eukaryota > Metazoa > Chordata > Ceratodontiformes > Protopteridae > Protopterus > Protopterus annectens. Next base: position 1,310,071,785 of record NC_056735.1, on the reverse strand, counting down.
CATGTTTGCTCAAGCAAGACATAATTTGTGGATAAGTAACTATACTATTTATGTAATTCTAATAATTGTATTTAATACTGATTCCTACAGCCTATGATTGCATAATGTGCTACCAAGCACATCACTTAACAAATAGGCCAAATAGTCATGGTAACTATGGGAACAGTACTTGTATCTAAAGCTTCTTAATTGGTTTAGAAGGTGAAAGAGTAATTAAATAAATGAACAAATACATTTTAACATAAATTGATTGAACTGGTAAATGTATTTGGGTAGTATACAAATTAACTAATGTGAAACAAATTATTTAATCTTTGGAATCTCTGACAGTTAAATAAGACTCAGTAAGTACACGTTTGCTCCCTGGAAACACTGTAGAAGTTACTTACAGCAGCATACATCAAACCAGTAGCTGTTACTAGACTCACACTCAGGTCTCTTGGATAGAGGTTACAAAATCATTCAAAGCTTCTTTGTCTAACAGTTTACACCATACTTGTCAGGTTAAGTAATCTATCAGGAATTTTGTTTTAGAATGTTAATCTTGATGTCATAAAAAAGTAGACCGCTCTACCCACCAAGAATTCTTGGCAGTGTGTGACTATGCAGATACATATTATATGTACAGCATTTGGTAAGAAAAACCTACCAACGGCGCTGTACAGAATAAAGATCCCCCATAAATGTTTTGTGAATAGCTAGTTTGAATGTGGAAGAAACTGTCCTCCCTAATAATAATAATAATAATAATAATAATAATAATAATAATAATAATAATAACAACAACAAGATGAAAAAATGGTAAAATCATTCAAAAAAAAAAAGTTGAATAGATAATATATATTACTAGAGAAATGTTAGACCATAACTTAAAATTTCTTGCATTGTGTTATTTATTTATTCATTTAGACAATAATTGTATGGCTCTCAACCTTTGAGTCACAGCACAATAAAAAGAAAACATGAAACAAATTAGGCTTTGGAATGCAACAAGGTTATAATGCAGAAAATTTACAGTGGGATTATGTGGAATGGTTAAAAAATTCTGAAGAAATTCTCTAAAGAAGTGAGAAAATGTTGAATGAAGTGCAAAGATTCATCTACTGAGGTGCATAAATCCACAGTGTTGTGGCTTTATTACTGTGATAGTTTTGAACAAATTTCAAGTGAGCAATGAAACAAAACATATGAACTGATAATGATAAAACTGTCCAGTTCAGAACATTTCAAACATAAAAGACCACTCAGACTTCTGTCATTACAATCCACCAATATCAGTCAATATACACACTATCTTCAAAAGTAAGTCATTTGAACATTTCCACACTAAAGGGATCTATAACTAATGAAGAGGAGGATGCTGTTTGCAAATAACTTTATATTTCAGTGTTTATGTACAAATTTAGTACCTGCTGCCCTTGAAGAATAAATTGTCTATGTTACATTAAATAAATGGTAAGTTGGTAATATTGCAATCAAGAATAGATGGTAAACCAATAAGTTCATAGTTACTAGGAATCACATCCAAAGAAGGACATACTCAGGACTGTAGCACCCCATCCAAAGGAGGACATACTCAGGACTGCAGCACCCCACTCCCTTAAAGTACAACACGGTGTCAGCAATCCATCTGCATGCTGTGGGAGTAGAACTCAAATCTTTCTGCATCCACAGCAAGTATGCTACCTATTGTGCTGTTAACAATGCTGTTCAGCTCTGAAGCACAACACTGATACCATTTTCTAAACAAAGCATGTGCAGATTGTAAACAGCTTGCTTTCTCTAGACTGAGTCCTGTACCTCTGCAACAAACTTCCAGATGAAATAAAGTCTCAAATCTCTTTTACAGGGTTTAAGAGAACTCTCTTACAGCATCTCCATAAAGAGGTAGTATGTACTTACCTTAAGGGCAATGTTTAACAAAGAAAACATCCATAACTACATCATCTTCATACTCCTGCCCTTAGGTGTCTAGTATTGGTAAGTGATTGCTAATTAATGACTCTTATGTACACATTGCATATATAACATAGACATTATCTTCTCTGGCATCATACATCAAAAAAATGTTAAAAGCCCATAGCTCAGACACTGTAACATTTCATGACATTGTATCCTTGTTTATAGGGTACACCCAAAGGTACAGAAATCCCATCAATGTTTTTCTAGTTGTATTTATGGCAGTAAATTAAGCCTGGCATCATGTGTGCCAGACACTCAATGTACTTCCCAAACAAAAATGTTTAATCCTCAAAAAATGTATTTTTCAGAAGCTCACTTGGATTTCAGTTTTAACATAGGAATTCCAGAAATGCACAAGAGGAGGAAAGATGAATTTGTGTAAAGAATGCTTTGATTTGTATACATGCTTACATTAAATGGAAAAATGCTCAGCTCATGTTATGAAGCAAAAGGTATTATAAGAAGCCAGACCTACATCGTATGTTCTATCTGTAGCATTTAACATAGAGGAGTTGGGCTCTGAGTTATTAACAAGCTAATTGCTATAACAAAGAGTCCAATATTTGATACCTTCCACTTCCATTTATCTACTGTGTTACTTAAGTAGATGGTGGTCCTGGGTTGTCCATGCTTAGTTTTTATCAAATGGTACTGTTACATGTTTACCTTGGCAAGCTAGACGAATATGACAGTATTAATAAATAACAGCCACAGGTTTTCATTAGAAACTTCAGCTTACATGTTGTTTCCTTGGCAAAAGAATTTTGTATTGACATGTTTTCCTGAATAATGGCTACACAATTTAACTCTTTTTTCATTGATTCTATTTCCAAACTAACCTCATCTTTCTCTAACACCACCACACCCTCCACTTCACCCCATCCTCCTCTAACCACACTACACCCCCCACTTCTGCTTCGCCTTTCATTTCTTCTCCATCATCACCACCCTCAAATACCGCCTCTTCCCAGTCTCCACCTTTCTCATTAAAACCTATACCCACATCTACCATAAAAAAACTCCTTCAGAAATTGAAGCCATGCTCTAATGTCCCCGATAACATTCCTTCGTATTTTCTTAGCATAGCTGCTGAAGCCATTGCCTACCCCATCAGCATTCTAATCAACTGCTCTATCCAAGAAAGTTTTGTAACCCAAATTTGGAAAAAGGCTTTTATCATACCGCTTCACAAAATTAGCAGCAATAATGATATCACTAATTTCCATCCCATTGCCATTCTATCTCCCATCTCTAAACTCTTATAAAAGTGTATCCATCTACAACTCCTACCCCATATCATAGACAATCACCTACTAACTCCCACACAACATGGTTTTAGACCCAGTCACAGCACTATGACTGTCCTCCTTTCCTTCCGAGAAACTGTGAATAAAGCCCAGGACTCTGGCCAAATTGTATCTACCCTCCTACTTGACCTCTCTACGGCCTTCAACACTATCTCTCATAATCTTTTTCTAACTAAACTCTCTAAGCTTAACCTAACCCCTTCCTCTCTGAACTGGATCATCAGTTACTTATCCAATAGATATCAAGCAGTAAAATGGAAAAAAGCCACCTCCTCATTCCTTAACACCCCGACTGGAGTTCCCCAGGCATCCATACTGGGTCCCCACCTCTTCAATATATTTAAAAATGATTTCCACCTCTCCATCCCTTTCACAAATATAATCCAATATGCAGATGATTCAACTATCTGTTCTGCCACCTTCATCCCTACACTCCTAAATCTTATACAAGACGCGTTCTCAACCACCGAACAATGGATGAAAAAAATTCACCTAGCACTCAATGCCTCTAAAACCAAATTAATGGTATTTACTCCCTCTAAAGCCACCTCTTTCAATATAAGCACATTCTCTATCACTAGCCAAAACAACACATCTCTTGAATTGATATCAGAGGCCAAATTACTAGGGGTCAAAATTGACAATCAGCTTAAATGCAACTCCCACCTACAACTAAATATCAAAAAAACCCACCAAAGACTTGGCATGCTCTACCGACAAAATCATTACCTCACCCCCTTCACTAAATTCACTCTCTCTACCACATTTCTCATCCCCTCTCTCCTCTATGGAGCCCCACTCCTAACTAACCTACAATCTTCCCTTAAAATACAACTCTCCTCTTGCTATAACAAAATTGCCAAGTTCGTTACCAGCCATAAGTCCTCCACCCACCACTGTATATCTCTCCACAAACTAAAATGGCTAGAACTATCCAATCATCTCACCTACACTCAACTTACTCTTCCATACAAGCTCATTTTCAACCCCTCCCTTTGTCCCTCCCTTTCCTCTGCCTTTAAAATGCACCTCCCCGATAGACTACTAAGATCTAACAACCAAAACCTAATAGAACTGTATAAACCAACTTGTCCCCAGGTAAAAATCTCCTATCCTATGGTCTAGCATGTCTCTGGAACTCCCTACCACCTTCCATCTGTACCACCTCAAACCACTTTTCATTCAAAAAAATCTCTTCACTCACATCTAATATCCCAGTGGGAATGCTCCTGCTCCCACCCCACATAATCTCCTCCCCTCTTTATACTGGCAACATCCATTTCACTTACTTTCCTAACTCATACATCCTGCTCTTGCATGTTCTAAGCTAGTTACAAAGAATGCATTAGAATGCACCTCTTAAGTGCCAGGTTCCTTAAGATGTAATGGCTTCTCAGTATTTATATTGCAATGTTTTTCACTAGTCTTTAGTGTTTGTAATGATTGTAACCTAAACCTTATTGTAATATTGTTTGTTTTTGGAGCTTTTCTCCCCAGGACTCCATTGAAAACGGGTCCATCTTGACCCAGTGGACTATCCTGGTAAACCAACTGCAAATAAATAAATAAATGTAAGAGTATTGTTAATTGCAAAGTCTTTAGTAAAGCATTAATAGTATGATGGTGAGGATATTACCAAAGACAAAATGCAGGCATAACTGGCAAGAATGCTACACAAATTATGGGATATTATGGATAACTGGAAAAATTATATGAATGTATATCAAAGATTACATAATTATAAAATGTGCATTAAAATGTTATTTCAGTCATTTGGCTTCATTCTGTGTAAAATGAAATGAAAGACAAGTAGAACTTAAAAGATTACAGGCAGCAGAAGAATTGCAGAAGTGAATCCAGTAGCCTGCTTACTGCAAAATAACTGTTTTCCATTAAAAAAAAAAGAAACTACCACCAAAATGAGTTTAACATTAAGTAAAACATGCTGATGGCTGGGGTGAACAAACCACATAGATGAAGATAAATTTGTAATTGGAATAATTGTTTACTTTGATTAAGGATGATAAGAATTGAAAGAAATGTGGTGAGTTTAACTAACAGTGATAAAATGATAAAATATGAGCTCCCCTTTCCTTTGCCGTATAGTTCATACGGAAAGGCATCCTCTAATATGAAAGGAAAAGCTATAAGAACAATTCACCCGAAAAACACAGTTGTTTTATTCTCTTTTTCAGCATATACTGCATTTTCAGTCTTATGAATTGTCACATAACATAGAAAACAAAAACAGTTAAAATACCATTTACGTACCTTGCTGCTGCCCTAACAAAGATGTAAATTCCATCAATTTCAAAAACAATAATACAAAGACATGCAGTTGATTCATCTTCTCTGTTTAGTATTCAGTTAAATTTCACTGCTCAGTCACAGCTACAAAAGGAAGTTTGACAGCCACAAGCTGACTTTGTACTTTATCTAGTGGTGAGACTGTACAGTCATTTCACAAATGAGGAACAATGCACAATGCCTAAATATATTTTAAGATGAGTAATCCTCTAACAGGCAAGGATCAAGATTATCCAACAACTACATGTAGAGTGAAAAGACAGCTTACACAGTCATCCAAGATCTCAAGTTTGTATCAGAGGTTTTCCATTCCTATAGGTCATCTCACATCTGCAGGAATTCCTCCCCTGACAAGTGCATATAGATAGACACACACAAACACACATTTTGGAACACTAGAACCATGCTACAAAAATTGCACTACCAGGGTGACAATGGAAGTCACACACCTGGGTTTCTAATAAGCACTTAGCTATACTGAGATTCTCAGGCACTTTTTACACATCTCATGCCATACAGAGCACATAACATCCTAACGATATGTCACCCCTATGGCTTTTATGAAAGCCATTCTCCTAGGCAGTCCTTTACTTCAGCGACCCAAATCTAAACATTCTAATGGAAGGGCACCCCCAAGGTAGATCTGATGAAGCATAGGTGAAAGCGTGTTAAAAGAAAACTTAAAACCTCAGGAACTTTTCAACTACATCACTTAACAGACATTACATTTATAAAATCAGGCACAAGGTACAGCTCCAAAATAAGGCTACACAACGGTTCCAGGAAAGGCTGTATGAGCGCTTTTGTTCCTTTATTCACAATAAAACACGGAATTCATCAGACATTACAGTTAATTATAATGACTTAATCACTTCTTCGTTTGGCTTTTCCCAGTTAGGAGTCACCACAGTGGATCACCTGTCTGCTCAAGATTGGCAATGGAGTTTTATGGTGCTGAGTTGCCAGCCTGGCACCCAACCTTCCACAGAAGACACACACACCCAAGCACTGATACCTAGGGCCAATTTAGAGTGTGCAATCCAACTACAGCATGTCTTTGGGATATGGGAGTAAACTGGAGCACCTGTACGAAACCCACGCGACTACAGGGAGGACATGCAGACTCCACACAGAAGGCACCCCAGCCAAGGATCGAACCGGAGAACCTCTTACTGTGAGACGGCAATGCTAACCGCTGCACCACTGTGGCTGCCCATAATGATTTCATCACTACTGGTATGAAAAGCATTTATTAACTCCAGTTTTTTTTTTTTTTTATGCCAAAACCTTTGTTAAAAATATCCAGTAGGTGCATCTCTGGTTTCACTCTTCCACTCCCACAGAGAATGACATGCCCCAGGGATGGCGAGAGCAGAAATATGCCCCCTCCAGAAAAATACAGAAAAGTGGTTCTTAACCAGATGTAACTCAGGCAGCACTTATCTGCTTTGATGACCAGTAAAGACGAAGAAGAAAAAGATTTCTGCTAACATTTGTCTTCTAGCTTTTACTAGCTTTTTCACTTCCATTACGATCATGAGGAGGACCAGCAGAAGCAGCTCTCATCAACAACACATCTAGATGAAACCTCATTTTACTATTCACCCGATAGAGCAAGTTAGAGAATACTGGGATTTTTAACCAGCTCATCATATGTGGATCCTGCTTTAGCAACTATGGGTTAGGGACTCTGATGGAGTTTTGCATTACGACTTGTTTATTTCTGTTTCTTATAGATTTTGTTTGCCACTGGCTCCCTTCCAGATGGTGAGAATTCCCACAGTGCTCATAATACCATGGGGTATTTTTCATATCAGCATCTCTGTTTTAGGTATCTCTCTCTCTCTTTCTCTCTCTCTCTGTTAAGTCCACCCTCTTTTTTCATATCTGTTGTCCCCTATATTTTATAACTTCATTTAAAATTGTTCCTTTTCTCGCTGAGTTCAGCTTTGAGCATTAAATGAAAAAACTCTTTTTCCATTTGAGTGGGAAACATGTATATACATTTCCCCTAAATATGCTATTTGTCCTACTATGTATATATATTTTCCCTAAAATTATAAATAAAAAACTTTTCCACCAAGCTAACATTTCATTGTTCCATTTTCTCTTCATTGATTGATTACACTTTCACACTTACCAACTCTCACTCTCAAACTCTATTTCTTTTCATGTGAAATAGAAGCCATTCATTTCTTTAATCTCACCAAATCCTTTACACTTAATTTTAACTGCAGAACAGCTTTTTTGATATTTTGTTACTTGAACTAAATCATCTGCATATGTCATACATTATGGCAAAATAACATTTCCATTCATCTCACACCTTGCCTCTCTCATTTCATGCATACATGTCTGTACTACTTTACCTATTACTAATACAAATAATCACATACCATTGGGCATCCCTGTTTTACTCCTATCTTAATAATTATTGTTTCCCGTCCATCCATTTATCATAAACTTGTACCCTTGATTTTTTCACATCCATCCATTTATCATAAGCTTGTACAGTTGAATTTTTATAACATTTCTTTATCACATTAATATGTTTTCTCCATATGACTCCAAAATCTGCCACATTGCTTCATAGCTTAGTTTATCAAAGGTTTTAGCTATATCATGTTGTAACAATGTGAGGTATTGCCACCTGTGCCAGGGAGAATAGGGCAGTGCATGTGTAACATATGCCAGCATAGTTAGCTGGAGTTTTGTAAGTAATTTTGTGTCATTTGACTATCACACTGACGTGTATAGATGCTTGTGTTAACAATGTATCAATAGTGTTGTTATAACTCAGTAAATGTACATGTTTAAACAGAGAATTCTGGAAAGGGTAGAGTAGAAGTTTTTGAAATTGTTTTATAACTTTCAGATACTGCAACAGATCTTAGCAAAGCTCTTTGTGTGTATTGTACCAGAGACAGGTGATTTAATGGCATGTCATTCTATACAAGCACTGAGAAGATGGAACTCTCACAGCAGTTTGTTTTGTTTTCTTTGGAACCTGATATAAAAGATCTATGTCAGTTATCACAGTCCATTAGATTTGAGTTCGGTTCATTTCAAAGCTCATCACCCTTACCTTATGGAAGTAATCATCTCAGCATCTAATCTTGCCTTGCTGTATTAATTAAGTTATCTATAGAACAGCTATTCTTTAGACAGTCAGGAAATACAGTGATATTTTAAGTAGTGTTTTTCTGCATCTGTTTGAATCTGTCCAACTGTGTTATTTTTATTTCTCATGTTTTCTATTTTATTATTTATTATTAAATATTTTTATACCTTTCATTGTGGCTGTCTTTTTAGAGAGTACTTGTGCTTATTTTAGTGATACCTTGGCCACTCTGAAAAGCCTTGTTGCTTTAGTTACACTCTATCACTTATATTAGTATTGTTTTACTCAATATAATTGGATACCCTTATAAGAGCTTAAGAGTGGTTGACTGGTGGCAGCATGGTGACCGTATAGTCTGGGCAGAGGAGGTACAGCTAGTTAATCTGTGCCAACCTTTCCCAGGAGTATGTGTGTAAAAATCAAATATCCAGGTGTGGGTATATCAGCTACTTGAAACTGGGAGAGTGCTCCAAAGTGAGTCTTGTTTGGGATCTGGAGAGACAGAGAGTCCCATCCAAGGTCTGGACTGTGTTCCTGGGAGAAATTGAACTTAATGCAGTGAGCTGCATCTCAAAAATAGTGTGTAAATCCATTCCTGTTTTATTGACCATCTCTCACCATTGTCAGTGGTGAAGAATGAGACTCCTTGATTACTTGCCCACAGTAGAGAGGCCATCACACACATTATTAGTCTTACATCTATATTTTTTTCATAGGCTCATAGGATATTACTAGGCTACTGACTTGAGGATCTTTAGAAGCCTAGCCATTAAAGCCCTGTATCCTAGCCACTGAAAGTTGTTTATTGCCAGCTCAGAACTTTAATCCTCTGCACTATCATATCTACTACTTTTTACACTATAATTAAAATTTCTTTCACCTCTCTTTCTTTTATACCATAGATTTCTTCTCCTACTACCTCATCCAATACTTTATCTTTTACAGGCCTCCATTTTTAATATCTTTTTTTATCTTTTTTCTGTGTAAAAGTTATCACTCTCCACAAATCTTCTTACATTATACCTTCCCTCATCCATTTGTTAATTAGTTTTAAAAAACTTCTCTTTCATGTTTATTCATTTCCTTATAATATGCATAACTTATACCATCCAATCCTGGTGCTGACTCATTCTTCACAAGCCTTGAAAATGGTTTGAAACAGGTAAACAAAAAACTTCCCAAACACTGTCTTCCAACACCACGTGAAAAATCCACTACGAAACCTGCGTTTGAAATATTTATTTAAGCTTCTCTTTAAACATGCACTTTTCGTCAGATTTAAGTATCCAACTTCATCAGAAACAACACTTTAAGTTAATAATCCACTAGAGCATTTTATAGCACCCAAATCTCATTGAAGTCACATTGAAGTCACGCAGCACTACACATATACTACGCAGAGAGCTCACCCTACTGGTGAGACTTGCAACTACTAGTTAATTCTTTATTTTTTATTAAACGTTAAAATCCAAACTCATACACGCTGTCCCTCTGGCAATAAAACGTCAGGTTCAAGTAGCTCCAAACTTGGAGGGGTGAAGTAATACGAAAAAACCTTGATGTTCTACAAAACTTATTTATTGTAAAAAAGAGACAAACAAGTGAGCGCTTTCGCCAATAGGCTTCATCAGACTTATAAAACATAGCGGCTTTTCCAACATTTAAAAAGTGTTCCAAAGCATCTGATTGGTTAAATAACAGCCTATAGGCTAAGACAAAATCTCAAGGCTCATTATATAAAAAATTATTAAAACTGAGAATTCACTAACTAATAAAATGCGTAAATCAACAATAACGTATTGCTATCAATGCATTTACAATAAAAACTCCTTTACACACATATTAAACTTAGACCAAAATACAATTTTAAACGCTGTGAACCGCTTCACATAAAAAAACACTTATAGTTAGTGTTGTAGACAGTAATTTGTTGTTAAAGATGTTAAAACAACAAAGTTCATAATGAAAACATCTTGTAATTTCTTCCGTTCACAGCTGATAAAAGAAGTTGCAGTCCGAATGAAATGTGTGATTGAAAAAACAATAAATATTATTGGATAAAAACAACAAAACAGCATCACATCTTCTTCAGCGTATCTCCGATATATGAACTAATATCATTGATGCACACAGGATGACTAATCTGAAGCCTACAGAAAGGACTGTATATGTCATGAAAAAATAGAAAAGCGTTGGATCAAGAAAAATTGTACTACATAAGCATGTCATCATAACAGTGTCAATATGCATATGAATAATGACCAACCCTAGATGGAAACTAACTAAAAATACCAAACGGAATAGCATGAAGGCAGAATCAAACCAAACAGAACCAAAACAGAAACATTTGATTCACAGTTATTTAAATGACAAAGTACAGATCAAACCTTTTTTAAAGAGTAGAAGGATTTTTAAATAACTGTGAATCAAATGTTTCTGTTTTGGTTCTGTTTGGTTTGATTCTGCCTTCATGCTATTCCGTTTGGTATTTTTAGTTAGTTTCCATCTAGGGTTGGTCATTATTCATATGCATATTGGCACTGTCATGATGACATGCTTATGTAGTACAATTTTTCTTGATCCAACGCTTTTCTATTTTTTCATGACATATACAGTCCTTTCTGTAGGCTTCAGATTAGTCGTCCTGTGTGCATCAATGATATTAGTTCATATATCGGAGATACGCTGAAGAAGATGTGATGCTGTTTTGTTGTTTTTATCCAATAATATTTATTGTTTTTTCAATCACACATTTCATTCGGACTGCAACTTCTTTTATCAGCTGTGAACGGAAGAAATTACAAGATGTTTTCATTATGAACTTTGTTGTTTTAACATCTTTAACAACAAATTACTGTCTACAACACTAACTATAAGTGGTTTTTTATGTGAAGCGGTTCACAGCATTTAAAATTGTATTTTGGTCTAAGTTTAATATGTGTGTAAAGGAGTTTTTATTGTAAATGCGTTGATAGCAATATGTTATTGTTGATTTACGCATTTTATTAGTTAGTGAATTCTCAGTTTTAATAATTTTTTATATAATGAGCCTTGAGATTTTGTCTTAGCCTATAGGCTGTTATTTAACCAATCAGATGCTTTGGAACACTTTTTAAATGTTGGAAAAGCCGCTATGTTTTATAAGTCTGATGAAGCCTATTGGCGAAAGCGCTCACTTGTTTGTCTCTTTTTTACAATAAATAAGTTTTGTAGAACATCAAGGTTTTTCAGACATTTCACCCCTCCAAGTTTGGAGCTACTTGAACCTGACGTTTTATTGCCAGAGGGACAGCGTGTATGAGTTTGGATTTTAACGTTTATTATTTATTTTTCTACACGCTGATTCCGACTTCCTTTGGGTTGCTTATCTGCATTGGACTTACTATTTATTTTTTATTGTTTGTTTTTTATATATATTGTTTGTTTAATTTCTACCTATATAAAATCTCATATACACGCAGGTCGCAACTCAGAAAATACAATGCTATAATGAACAATGATAAAAAATATAAAAATAATATAAAAATAATATACTAACAAATGTAAATATAAAATATATAAAAAATCTCCAAGTAAAGAATTATGTTAAGCTTTATATAACTAACAATGTTAAAATAGTTAAAAATAGATAAAAATAAAGTTTTGACTTGTAATTTCGATCTCAAAGAACTGCACATGTATTTGCTCATAAAAGCAGCAAAGTCTCAAATCTAAAAATACAAATGAGAATTCACCTTAACAGATTTTTCAAGCGTAGGACACACATAATCGAATTACACTCATTCAGGCCAGGAAACTGGCAGGCATTCATTTTATATAGGTAGAAATTAAACAAACAATATATATAAAAAACAAACAATAAAAAATAAAGAATTAACTAGTAGTTGCAAGTCTCACCAGTAGGGTGAGCTCTCTGCGTAGTACATGTGCAGTGCTGCGTGACTTCAATGTGATTTCAATGAGATTTGGGTGCTATAAAATGCTCTAGTGGATTATTAACTTAAAGTGTTGTTTCTGATGAAGTTGGATACTTAAATCTGATGAAAAGTGCATGTTTAAAGAAAAGCTTAAATAAATATTTCAAACGCAGGTTTCGTAGCTGATTCATTCTTAACTTTTTTATCACCTTCTCTAGTTCTTCTTTTGTTATATAATTTTCTAAAATATTTTTTTACTTTTTCAGATTTGTTTTACTTTCTATTATTCTTGCCCATCCATTTTCTCTTTTTCATACTTTTTCAATATAAAATTAGTTATCACCCCATGTAATCATCATTTGTGATTTATGTCTCTTTTGCCATCTAAGATAACATCTGTCATTTAACAAACATAAATGATGAACCAACCAAACACAGCCAAAGTATGTCCTTTTATTTGAATAGACATATGTACTTTGGCTGTGTTTGGTTGTTTCATCATTTATGTTTGTTGAACTTTGCCTTTTGGATTGGCTCAACCTTCATTCACCATGCTTGTCTTTCTGTTTTGTGAATAGCATCCATCCTTCCTTCTCTCATTTTTACTTATTTTCCTAATTAAGGGGATCTCTTCCTTTTCTTCCCTTTCAGAAAAAAAAATGTTTTCCTATGTAATTTATTTTATTTTTCTCTATTCTTTTCATATACCTGTTTTTCTATTTCCCTAATTTTGTCACTTCCTTGCTCTGTCCCTTTCTTGTAATTGCATAACATGTCTTTATATTTCATCTTACTTTTTCTTCTTCTTTCTACTTCTAAATATATAGTTTACACTTCTTATACATTACCCACTTTTATGAAATGGCCTCATTGTCATATGATCTTTCCATAATATTTCTCTCTTACTATTTCTTCCTCCTTTTTAAATTCTACAGTTAATCTATTTTCCCTCTTTTATTATTTCAGTGTCTTTCCCTATTCTAGTCCATACTGCTTTATGATCTGACAATTCTGTCATCTGTACTCCCCCTTTTATATCCTTCATGTCTTTAAGGTAAATCATATAATCATGTTCAGTCTTAAAAATTCTCCTTTTATATGTCCATTCTCTATTCATTCCTAATTTTAAATCTCCACATTTTATTAATACCCTTAATATCTTTATATTATGTGTTACTTTCTATTTCCTTTCCTCAGCTTGCTGTTAAAATCTCCAACCATCATTATACACATATTTATTACCACACATTTCTTTAAGCAACTGCTTCTGTTTTCTCTCCAGCGTTTTAGTATACATATAAATTACTATTAATCTTATACATTTTGTGTCATTCTTATATCCCAAATCACTATCCTTCATGGTACTACTATTATTATATCTAGAATTCTTAGTTCTTTATTTTTGGTAAGAATCTGTATTCTAGAACTGATCAATTTCCCCCACCCCCATACTGCCTGAATTCTTTTCCTTTTTTCTTCCTTGTTACATCTGCTATCTACCCATTTTTATTTTACCCCATTCCACCACCATCAAACATCTTACACTGTTTCTAATAGGTTCATAGGTTCATACTAGGCTATCTGCCCGAGGGCATTTATAAGCCTAGCCCATAGTTTTGTGGCTTACGCCACCCCTTTAGTTTGGAGAAACTATGCCCATTATTTTGCTGTGCCTCTGTCAAGCAGTGACACTGAGGTAATCCCTGGGGTGTATCTGCGATCTCCCATCCATTGGTCAAGATTCCTCTTGAACAAGGCCAGCGAGGTGCTCTGCCTCACATAAACCGGGATTTTGTTCCACAGCATAGGGAGTCTTTGGGTGATGAATCTATCCCTCCAGCACGTCCTATTAATAACCGTGTCGAGGTTTAAGTCTCCCGCCCTTGTGGCTCTGAGGATCTAGATTTTTTGAGATGAAGCATGTTCATCAAATCTGGGTTTGACATGGCCTTGTATGTCAGGCATAGGTCACCTCTGAGCAAGCGGTAAGCAACTGAATATAACTGGAGTTCTTTCAGTCGGGCAGCATAAGACAGATTTTTGAGACCCTTTATCCTTTTGGTGAGGAACTTTTGTGGCCTCTCCAGCTGCTGCAAGTGTCGGGTCAGATACATTCCGAATGGGGCATTGTACTCGATCATTGGTCTGATGAGTGATGAGTATAGGGAGACTATGACTTCCCTTGATCTAGATGTGAATCCCTTCATGATAAGGTGGGCAATGTTAGTAATGCTAGTTATGTTTAATGCTAAAATTCCCATATCACCCTTTTCCTTTTTTGTATTTTACTTATTGTTCTTTTTCTTCTGCTAAGTCTCCTAACAATTAATTTTTCACTATCTTGTTCTTTTCCTGTCATTTCTCCTTCATTTTCCTCTTCACTTTCCATAATTTCAAAAATTTTCTCTTCCTGTATATTAATAAACTCACTTTGAACTATTTCCTCTCTAACAACCTGTTTGACCTGTTTAACCTTTTTTCAGTGTCCGTTTCCTCACACCACCTTCACTTTCAACATCTACTGCAGAAATATTTTCCATGGTTTATCTTTATTCTGACATCTCCTCTTCATCTACCCTTCATTTTCTACTATGGAACAGCCAAACCAGACGTCTCCACATTCTTTAAATTTTCTACATGTCTGTATGTCTCCTCTCCCAACACTGGCCACAGTTTCATTTGTTACAGTCTCGTACTAAATGATTTTTATCCCTACAGAAGTATGCTTTAGGTTGACCAAAGTAGCTAACAAATCCCATCTTAACATTCATAATTACTGTGTTTGAAATATGGTGAATCTTCCCATCCTTAAGATTGGTTCTAAAGCTAGGCAGTAGAATATGCCGGTACTGACTAGCAAATGACAGTGGCATAACAACACATTTGTTTTTGCCTGCTGTCTGTACCCTTAATATGTCCCTAACTTCCTGTAAAAAAAAAAAACTTCAGAGTTTGTAGAATAAAAGGACATGTGTTCGCCTTGCATAATCTGAAGAATGTGAACACTGAAACTGTGTTCGCCTTGCATAATCTGAAGAATGTGAACACTGAAAACTCAAATATATGTCATTATTTAGTGACTTCAAGAATCAGTGGTTTGTCTGAAAACCACATATTTTATGAAGAACAAACTAAAAATATGAAGGAATAATATGGATGTCATGTCAAAATCCAGACACTTGAGAAGTAATGGAGTTAAGTGCAAACATAACCGACTACATTACACTATCTCTGTGACACCACTTGCTGAGTGTTTTATGTCTCTGAAAGGCAGAAAAATGTCTAGTGATTTTTTTCCATGTAATTAGAAGTACATGGTAGATAAAATTCGATGCACTACAAAGAATTATGATTGTCTCACTGATCATAACCCCTTATTTTGCAATTTCTTGGCACCCATGTCTCAAACACATAACTGGGTTATGATTGATGAACTGATCATAATCTTCTATGTTATTACTCATCAGTCCCATATTATTTCAACAGCTTTTGTTAGGACTTCAAATATCCCACCTGTTATTCCATGTTTAATAATGAATAAATGGTCCTTTGCCTTGTATTCCAGTAATTATCGACAACTGTACTGGGCCACAGGAACATGAGAAATGCAAACAGAATCTCAATTAAAATTAGCACCACAAGTTTTTTATATTTATTGCTCAACTTCTTATTTACTTGCTCATGCAACTACTTCCTACTAATTTGAGTAGAAAAAAATTTATTTATTTATTTAACATTTGTTTAGCGGGAAAGTTCGGCTTGGAATGATGAAATTTTCAGCGGCGGTCCAGGGAGAAACACTTCAGGTGCATGTCTTTCTAACATGGGAGGAAACAGGAGGAAACTCACACAAATGCAGGGAGGGCATGCAGACTCCGCACACAAGACACCCCAGCCAAGAATCCAACTAGAGAACCTCTTGTGAGTCGACAACACAAACCGCTGCACCACTGCATTGTCCAAAATCTCAAACATTTATCTCAACTTCATGATTCTCTTTAAGGTGAAATCAACAGGTTTATCTTAGTCATTTTTATTTTGTTTAAGCGACATAATTTTCTTTCTAGATGAATAATGTGACTTCTTTAAGAAGAATTCTTTTATATATATATATATATATATATATATATATATATATATATATACAAAAAGAGAGAGCACGTGCAAAAGAGAGACATTTGTTTGCAGGAATATGGATGAACTGTGCCATTTTTCAGTGGAGGCCCTGGGAGAAAAGCTCCGTTATAAAAACATCATGGACATAATTTGCATTACTTCACCATTTTGAATCAGTTTCATTCATGAGCAACAGTTCCATTAATCAGACATCCTTAACATCAGTTGCATCATTTACAAACAGTTTTGATTAAAAATGATAGTTACATACATTGTAGTAGTACTTCTTTTTTTATGCAATATCATCAGTGTGCATAGATTGTCTGATTTTATGTAAGAATATTTGATACTATAAAGACTTGTTCAAAATCTAGAACTTAGGAAAGTAAGATAAAGCATCAGAGTAACCCAAAGGAAGCAAGGACAGGAGGAGGCCCAAGGAAGAAAAAGGAAATGAGATGATAGAGGAGAGTATAATTGTGATAGTGCATTATGTTTTGTGCAGTAGAGCGTTATGTCACAAATTCATGTAGATATATTTATACCAGTTTAACAAAGGGCGGTGCAGGTGCACAGACTTTTATCTATCAGATGTTGCTTCAGTTTGCATTTAAAGTCTTTCAGGATGCAGAATGTTCTTAAGTGGAGTGGGATGGTATTCCAGTTACTAGCAATCCAGTGTGTCAGGTTTTGTTATGGAGAGTAATGATTTGTCAGTGGCGGTGGAGAGGTCTCTTTGTAGTGTAAGGCTGACCTATGCAGTGAAGAATTGGGAATTTTCAGGGCCCTGCAGTAGATTAAAGGTTGTACAGTAATTAACTGTGAGAACACTATTGAATCATTTAACTTGAGCCAGTTTAGTTGTTTTAGAAAGAGGCAATGATGTGATCTGTATTGTGGTTGGTTGTGAATTTGGCTAGTTTATTGTAGCATTATTCCAGTTTAGATAATATAGGGCAGTTGAGAATGGTTAGGGTAGAAAAGGCATATAAAGAGGGTGGGGAGTAAAATAAAAATAAGTGGCTATGTTATGTTTTGTCAGTAAAGTAGTGTTTACTCTATAGAGGCAACCTAGCTTTTTGGTATGTATTCTTTATAGCTTGCTGATGAAGGAGATCAAATTTCAGGTGGTCGTCTATAATCACAACTAGTAGTTTGATGTGGGATACCAGTTCTATATTGGTCTTGTTGGAAGACAGTATATTAAAGGAATTTTGGCGGGGAGAAGAGAGAGTTGGGGTGAAGTTCTGTGTAATTTATGCAAAATAGGAGAGGGCTCAAAACTGAGCCCTGTGGTAGGCCACTGGTAACTGTTTTGTTTTCAGAAGTGGCACCTGCTGCTCTAACCACATGGGTTCTGTCAGACAACCAGTTAGGTATTCACCATATAAGTCTATCAATAATGCCTGTATGGGGAATAATGGGAAAGGCCTTGGCCTGTTCTATACATGCTGAATGCACTGCATAACCTCTATCCACTGCTTCTGTTACTTTTTCAAAGAAATTAATAAGGTTGACAAAACCAAAATGATGACAGTCCAGGGTTAAAAGATTTTCAATGTCCAGATTAAAGAAGTCTGATACAATGCACTCCACAGCTTCACATATGAGGCTAGTGAGACTAAAGGGTCAATAAATACCAGGATCTGTGGATGGGCCACCCTTGTATAATGGCATTACAACAGCTGTTTTGCAGGATTCAGGCAGGTAAGCTTTGTACCAGCTTAGCTTAAAGAGGTTACATAGGTGTTCAGAAAGGTACTGACAACCAGGTAACATGGTAAGTTATTGCAGCCCATGGATGAAGCATTCTTAATTTTTGAGATGGCTGAGAGAACTTGTTCCATAGTAATTAAAAGTTGGCTGGGATTGTGGAATTATGGAATCTGTAGAATAGCTATAACTGTGGACAGAGTAAAATTTGCACTAAATGTGTTATCTATGGTCTTGCCTATTTCCTTTGGGTCAGAGAGTGTAGTATTACTGTGGACTAGCTCTGAACTTTGTTGAGTGTTCACTCAACTTCCTGGCATAGTTAAAGAAAGATTTGCATTTATTTTTGGTTTAGTGACTATTTTAAGTTCATACAAGCTCACTAAAACTCTTTGTTAGTTTGCTTAAATGTGCTCTTAAGATAGGTAGAATAATACTTCTTATGGGCAATTTTCCATTGTTATGTAATGTGTTTATACGGGTATTCTACCACAAGGGTTTGTTTTTAAATGTCTTATTATATTTAGTGTGGATAGGGACAGTCTTATCACTACAACTATTTAAGTGGAAGTAGAAGTCAGAGGTATAAGTAGCAGCATTAACAGTGGGATCCTTCAGAGGAGGATCACAGCAGAATTTATTTAAGTAAGAGTAACTAAAAAAGGCTTGCTTTCAAGATGTCTCTAAACATCTCAGAGCTATTTAAAGGAGAGGTACCCCCAGTTTTAAAGGAAAAGGTCACTAAATTATGGTCTGATTTAAGAAGACGTGATGATACATATGGAGATGTACAAGAAGTCATATTTGTTAAGATGTGATAAGGGATACTGGGGTCCCTAGTAGGATGGTTAACTATCTGTGAAAGAGAGTCTTAGCATTTATAATGTCAATGAAGTGCTGGGCACGCCAACCATTGGAAGCATAGGCCATCCAATTTACTGATGGGTAGTTTAATTCCCCCAGTAATAAAGGGGGTGCTTTCATTGCTCTGAAACCAGTAACTACACATAAATAAAGGCATTTGTACCTTACGTTCAGCATTACTAGTTATGTCTGTTATTTAAGTTTGGATAGGATCACATTTCAAATTCTTTATCATGGGCTCAGCTTATTAATATTCTAGCTTAAGTTTTTAAAATGCTAATGTCAGTTCACTCAGAATATGTGTTATTCTCACAATTAGCTAAATACCAATGCCTTCCATTCAAACTATATGGTGAAATTCCAAAAGACTTACCCACAGTGCGAGTATAATTTTCCAGTGCAAGGTCTTTTAGAATCTTATTCCAAATTTTTAAAGGGTTTTTAAAAGCTTTAACATTTAAATGTAAGTATTTACTTTTAGTTCACAGTGTAAAGTCTGACAAAAATAAAAGGGTAAATGTCTTAATGTGCACTTTTAGTAACATGTAGCCTTTCTCCCTGGAACATGATCTCATCATAGTGAAGAGGTTTGTGTGCCCCAGTTATTCTAAGAGTTATAAGTACCTTGAGCTTAGTGATACTGGCAAGATAATTCTTGTTAAATTGGTCTAAGAGAAGGTGGTGAAAAAGGCCTACAAATGGACTCCTACTGATGGTTTCACTAAGAATTAGAGAACTTCACCTGAAAACAGGACACTAATACTGAACACTTTGGAAAGGCCTGACAGAGAATTTTGCCTGTATAACTGCCTGATATCCAGATGAACCACACAGCCCAGTGAAGATCACTCCAATAAAGCTAAAAGGAGTTGTCACGTGAACTTAAGATCAACAAGCAGGTAATGCACAATATCAGTCAAGTGAATTGCTAAAGCAAGATGTATTCCAGTGGATAAACTAGACCTTACCCAATGGACAATGTTCATAGGTAGGTACTAGGCTATCTGCCCGAAGGCATTTATAAGCCTAGCAGGAATGTGTTGGCTTTTGCTACCCCCTTAGATTAGTTCCCTGTGCCTCTGTCCAGCAGAGCCATTGAAGTGATCCCCAGGGTAAACTTTCTGTTTCCCATCCACTCGTCAAGGTTTCTCTTGAAGAGGGTTAGTGAGGAGCTCTGCCTAATGTGGATAGGAATCTTGTTCCAGAGCATGGGAGGTCTCTGGGACAGGAATCTATCCCTCCAGCATGTCCTATTTATTGTTGTGGTGAGGTTTAGATCCCTAGAACGTGTGGCTTGAGGGGATATGGTTTTCTTTAGGTGGAGCATGTCCATCAATTCTGGGTTGGACATGGCCTTGTATGTCAGGCAGAGATCACCTCTGAGTAGGCAGTATGCAACCGAGTATAGCTGGAGTTTCTTCAGTTGAGCTGCATAGGGCATCTGTTTGAGGCCAGTGATACTCTTGGTGAGGTACTTCTGTGGTCTTTCCAGCTGTTGCAGGTGCCTTTTAAGGTACATCCCAAATGGGGCATTGTACTCTATGATAGGTCTGATGAGTGATGTGCAGAGGGGCACAATGACCTCTTTTGATCTGGATGCAAACCTTTTTGTGATTAGGTGGGCCACATAGAAGGATTTTCTAACCACTTTGGCAATGTGATTATCAAAGGAGAGGTTACTATCTGCTTGGGTCCCCAGGTCCCTTATTAGTTCTTCCATATTTAGGGGGCTACCACTTATGTGGTAGTTTGTGGGTACTTTGTTTCTTCTAAAGGGGATGACTATGCACCTTTTGGCCATGGTTTTGACACCAGGTAAGTGTCTCAGTGAGACCCTTTTGGACGATGTCTGTGTCAGCCGGAGAGTCAATTATAGCCCCTAGTTTGCAGTCATCTGCAAACTTGGTCAGCCATAGTCTCCCTTTGCTTGCCTGTACCTCTGAGAAGTATATGCCAAACAGGAGGGGTCCAAGGACTGAGCCCTGGGGAATGCCACTTGTAACTGGTTTAGAGTCAGACCTGACTCCCGCAACATGTGGGTTCTGTCCGTGAGCCAGTTGGCAACCCATCTCATGACATAGGGGTTTATGTTCAGGCTGGTGAAATTGTCTATAATACCTGAATGGGGAATGGTGTCAAAGGCCTTTGTGAGGTCTAGGTAGGCTGTGTGGGTCACCTTTCCCTCGTCTATAGCCTTAGTAACTGTCTCAAAGTCCACCAGGTTTAGGAGGCAAGATCTGCCCTTAAAGACGAACTGGGTAGGGTCCAGTATTTGGAGGTTTCCAATGTCTCTATTAATGAGATCCATGATGATGTGCTCCATAGCCTTGCAGACCAAGCTAGTCAGGCTTATAGGGAAATAGTTCCCGGGATCTCTGTTGTGGCTCCACCTTTGTGGAGCAGAATAACCATTGCTGTGTGCCACTCTATGGGCACGTAGCCTGTGGAGAGACTGAGTTTGAACAGTGTGTTTAGGTGAGGGGTTAGTTCATCTTTGAGCTCGTGTAGGACACAGCCTGGGACACCGTCTGATCCCACTGATGCTGTGTTTTTGGCTTTGGAGAGGGCTGTTTTAACCTGAGTGTCTGTAATTTCAGGGGCTCTACATTCTTCTGGTATGGTTATGGGCCCTTTTGGGGGTGAGAGGGGGGGTGAAGTTTGCACTGAACTTGTCTGCCAGAATGTTGGCGATATTGGTCGGTTCAGTGTATTTTGTGCCATTCTGTACTAATTCCGAGCAGATCTGAGAATTGCCACTTAGATTCTTGACATAGCTAAAGAACTTTAAGGTCCATACAACTGGATATTATAGTTGTGCAACCAAGGGTGTGGTTTACATGGGGATCTGTGTTCTATGTTGGAGTTTTTATATAGGGAAGACAGAAAGGCTTTTAAGGTGAAGAATTTATGAACATGTAAATGACATCTCTAAAAAGAAAGACACAAACGCCTTTTATAAACACTATAGACAGTGCCCTGATATGAAACTTAAATTTATGGTACTAGAGCAGGTTGCACAGGACCCAAGGGGAGGAGACTGGGAAACATTCCTGGAATATAGAGAACTTATATGGCAATTAAAATTAGACGCAGCTAGGTCCCCAGGTTTAAACGACAGTATTAGTATTTCAAGATTTCCAGATTTTAAGTATTTTTTCTTGCATTTTTCGACCATTTGTGTTATTCGACGACTGTTTCTGTCTATTTTATAGTGGTATTACCTGTTTTTCCTGTTTTTATAAGCTTTAATTGTTGGTTGCACTTCTTAGTTTAAGTTTGCTTAAAAGTTAAACTACAGGCTAATACACTCAAGTGTACTAGCTTTTGATAGCATTTAATCGAAAAGCAAAGCATTTATTGTGTTTTCTGTTCTGTCTGTGAAAAAAAAAAACTTGAAAAAAACAAAAAAATATTCTTGTTCTCCTAACTTTCCTGGCTAGTTTGTTCCAAGGTTCAGATTTTGCTGATCCCTGGGCTTTGTCTTGGTTCCTGTACTTCTCCATTTTCTTTGTTTGGTCAGGGGGAAGTTTCTTTACTCACCAGTGGGAGTGGGGAGTACTGAGCTGCCTGTTTGTCCTCAGAGGAGTGGTTTAAGACAGTAACTTGTAGTTCAGTGGCCATTTTGGGTCATTTCCTGCCTTTTCCAGCCCCCTGCTATAAAGCACGCTTTAGCGTGCTTTAGCGCGATTTAGCGCGGAGTTGCCACTAGAGCAGCATCGGGCAGCGCCGGTTTAACAAGGTTAAACTTTTTCTGGCTCCATAAAGTCTGTTCTTCATTTTTTTCCCTTAGAACTGCTCTACTAGTAACCTAAACAGTATATCCCTTGACTAAAAAGCGCAGCACTTGTTCCTAAAAGTTTTTTTTTTTTTTTTCTCAAAAAAAAAAAAAAAAAAAAAAAAAAAAAGCTCAGCACTTGTCACTTCTATATTATACAAAGTCCCTCACTTGCAAAACCCCCCCAGGAGTACCCACTTCCTTACTAAGTCCTCTCTTATTCAGTCTCATACCTAACTTCTTAATTTTTCTAGCATGTCGAAGGGCCAGATGCTGGCATCCTCTCCTGCCCAGTTGGTGAATCTGGGAATATTGAGGCAATGTTACAATTGCCTCATGTACACAGACAACCCTCTCCTCCTCCCACATAACACAAATACTTGCGAGAGATGCAGCTATTTAGCCAAACTGGAGGCTGAGCTCTCTCAACTCAGGACTGGCAAGACCAGACAGGAGGAGAAGGCAACTACACACACCACAAAACCAGCCTCACATTATGCTACCACACCACTGAATCAAACACATAAACACACAAAGACATACTCGGAGGCTCTGAGTAAAAATTTACCTAAACAGCAGAGGCCTCCAAACAACTGCTACCTCAAGACACCCCACAAGCAACACATAAACCACAAAATCAGTGTGCAAAGCAGTCACAGCCCTCAAGGCCAAATACAACACCAAACATACTTGTCATAGGTGACTCCATAGTCAGACACACTGACGTCCCACTCACCAGGCTGAACAAGGAGAGGGTCACAGTAAGCTGCCTATCAGGCGCTAGAATCCGCCACATAACACAAGCACTCAGGTCACTCCACGGCAAGTACAAATATGACACAGTCATTGTCCATGCTGGTGTGAATGACCTGAGACGTATCTCCCTGGACTACATGAAAAGAGACATAGAGGAGCTCTCTGATTATGTAGCCCAGGCAGGTATGACCCTGACCCTGAGCAGTATCCTTCCTTCACCAAGAATGATGCCACAATATAGAAACAAGATGATCAGCTTTAACAATTGGCTTAATGTCTGGTGTCATTCAAAGGGGATCCAGTGTCTGTCTGCCTGGGATGACATGCTTGACAAGCCACGCTGCTTCGCAAGGGACGGCTTGCACCTGTCACCCTGGGATTCGGGATATTGGCTAAGGCTCTTGCCACCCCCATAGTGCCTTTTTTAGGCAAGGCTCAAATTCTAAACCTACCACCCTAGAAAACAAAAATGGGAAGAAACTGAGGGTAATGCTGCTCAATGCCAGAAGTCTAAATCTCAAAATGCACGCACTCAAGGCCCTTCTCAGTATGGAGAACATCGATGTCTGTGCTGTAACTGAAACCTGGTTCAAGGCTGCTGAGAGCACCCCAGCACTATTAGGTTTTACCTCATATCATGCGTTCTGGCCCCGAAACCCGGACCACACCACAAAAGGAGGGGGTGTATCCATATTCATAAAGGATACCCACACCCCCAGGTTGGTGGCAACGCACGAAGCTTCGGAAACCATCCAGGTGCAACTAACCATAGGCAAAACTGCTCTACAAATTGTAGCATGCTACAGGCTACCCTCTCAAACTCATGAACCCCACACAGCCTTCCTGAAGACACTGGAGGGTATAAATGTATCTCCAAACACCATCATATTGGGTGACTTCAACTACCCGAATATAGACTGGGAACATTACTCAAGCCCTAACTTTCTAGCCCAACGGTTCCTGGAGTTCATAAATTCAAATGCCATGGAACAGCTAGTCACTGTTCCCACGAGAGGAGAAAATATACTAGATCTCATTATCACAAACATGGGGACAAAATGCTCCACACTGGAAGTATATCCCTCATTGGTGAGATCTGATCATAAACTAATCTCACTGGAAATCCACATCCCCCCACCCCAAACAAAAAAGACCACAGTGAAGAACTTCTCTAAAGCAAACTTCACACTACTCAAGACTGGTGTGGTATCCTTCAAGGCCCCTGAGCCAGTGGAAACCACAACCCAAGCTGCGGAAGCCCTTACAAATGCCTTCTATGAACACCTCCAGGACTGCATGGATCAGACAATCCCAAATAAAACCAAAACTCTTTCCACAAAGGGCAAATGTCCAGTCTGGTGGACCCCAGCCATTAACAAACTTTACAATAAGAGGAGAAAGCTATTACATGATAGAACAAAATCCATAAAAGGGAAGTCACCCCTGATCATTATTAGTAAAAAAATACGAGCACTCATAAAATCAACTAAGGCCAATTTTGAGAGGAAAAATTGCCGTGGATTCAAAGGACAATCATAAGGCCTTTTTCAGCTATGTTAGGAACCTGGGTGGAAACTCCCAGATATGCTCAGAATTAGTCCAAAATGATACAAAAATCACTGAACCCACAGACATTGCCAACATACTGGCAGACAGGTTCAGTGCAAACTTCACCCCCCTCTCCCTCCCTAAAGGAGAGATAACTATCCCAGCGGAGTGTAGCCTCCCAGACATCTCAAATGCGCAGGTGAAAGATGCTCTCTCTAAAGCTAAAAACACAGCATCAATGGGACCGGATGATGTCCCCGGCTGTGTGCTACACGAGCTAAATGAGGAATTAAACCCGAACATAAGGCAGCTGTTTAATCTCAGCCTTACCACAGGATACATGCCCAAGGAGTGGCTTACGGCAACTGTGGTCCCACTCCACAAAGGCGGTGCCTCTACGGACCCTGGTAATTACTGCCCCATAAGCTTAACAAGTCTAGTCTGCAAAACTATGGAGAGGATCATAATGGAGCTCATAAACAAAGATATAGGGGACTTGCAGACATTGGACCCGACCCAGTTTGGCTTCATCAAGGGCAGATCATGCCTTTTGAACTTGGTCGACTTCTTCGAAACAGTCACCAAGGCCATTGATGAGGGAAAGGCAGTCCATACAGTGTACCTTGACCTTGCAAAGGCTTTCGACACAATACCCCACTTGGGTATTGTAGAAAAACTTACTAGCTTAAATGTAAACCCATATGTCACAAGATGGGTTGCAAACTGGCTTAAGGACAGAACCCACAGGGTTAGAGTTGCTGGCGCTATGTCAGACTCCAAGCCGGTCACAAGTGGTGTCCCACAGGGCTCGGTCCTTGGCCCCCTATTGTTCGGCATCTACTTCTCAGAAGTACAGGCCAACATGGGAGGACTTTAGCTGACAAAGTTTGCAGACGACTGCAAACTGGGCCATAGTGGAAAGTGCATCGGACACGGATATCCTTCAGAAGGGACTCACGGAAACAGATAGCTGGTGCCAGAGCCATGGCCTGAAGTTAAACACCAAAAATGTATAGTCATACCCTTCGGGAAAAACAAGGTAATCCCAAGCTACCATATAGGTGGCAATCCACTAAGCACAGAAGAGGTTATCAGGGACCTGGGGACCCAGGTTGACAGTGGCCTTTCTTTTGACACTCACATTGCTAAAGTGGTTAGAAAGACCTTCTACATTGCCCACCTGATCATGAAGGGATTCACATCCAGATCTAGTGAGGTCATTGTTCCCCTGTACTCTTCACTTATCAGACCAATGATCGAGTACAATGCCCCATTCGGGATGTATCTCACCCGACATCTGCAGCAATTGGAGAGACCCCAAAAGTTCCTCACCAAAAGGATAAAGGGACTTCAAAATCTGTCATATGCTGCCAGATTGAAGAAACTCCAGCTCTATTCAGTCGCATACCATCTGCTCAGAGGTGACATGTGCCTGACATACAAGGCCATGTCCAACCCGGAATTAATGGACATGCTCCTCCTTAAAAAATCCAAATCCACCAAAACCACTAGAGCAAGCGAATTAAACCTTAGCACGGATATAAATAGGACGTGCTGGAGGGATAGATTTATCACTCAGAGACTCCCTATGCTGTGGAATAAAATCCAGGTCCATGTGAGGCAGAGCACCTCGCTGGCTCTGTTCAAGAGAAATCTTGACCTGTGGATGGGAGAGCGTAGGTTTACCCCGGGAATCATCTCTGTGTCACTGCTGGACAGAGGCACAACAAACTAATGGGCACAGTATTTTTTCATATAAGGGGTGGCGTAAGCCACAAAACTTTGGGCTAGGCTTATAAATGCCTTAGGGCAGATAGCCTAGTATAAACCTATGAACCTATGAACCTAAGTGTGCTCAAACTACGTAAAGCGAAACTGTAGTGTTATATATGGTTATATATGTATTACATATATTTTTTTTTAGAATTTTATAGATAGAACATTAATATAATATGGTTGAAAGAATGTTTTTTAATAGTGAACAATGTGTCTGGAAGTATTTTGGTATTAATGTATTGTTTTTTTGTAAGTATATGGCTTGTTAAACATTTTGCAATGCAAAAATGTGGGTGAGGTTTTTAACATTTGTTTTTTAAAGGAATTCAATTGAAGTAATTCTGACTGATTAATTAACTTAAATTGAAGCAATTAAAAAAACACCAGGTGATCAATGGTTATTGTATTTAAGGGCATTACTTTTTTATGTTTGTATCCTGATAAAGCCTGGTAGGAACCAAGCGAAAGCGCTTGAGATATTCGATGTTTTTTGGGTTTTAAAAGTTATTAAAAGACTTCAAACTACAGTTTGCTGCAGCTTGTCGTTTCTCTGCTGTGGACTTTGCTGTTGGTGTTTGTATTCGTTTCTGAGAGACTTGTACAGCTAAAGAATGCCTTGTGGTTACCTTTGGAGTCCTTGGCAAGCTAGCCTTAGATGATTTTGAGGGATCGTAGTTTCTTGCTGATACTGATCATGGCTGTCTTCCCTTCTTGGGATTTTACTCTTTTCTGTACTAGTTTCCTCCTTCTATTGTATACCTTGTTTATAGCAGGGGTCCACCAGGCTGGTTTCCTTTTCTTGGAAGAGTGAGACTTGGTTTTGCTTAGGATAGCATGATCCATGCATTCTTGTAGGTGCCCGTAGAGTGCATTAGTAAAGGATTTTGCAGCTTGGACAGTGTTATCCTTTAGCATGGGGGCTTTGAAACTTTCCACCTCGGTCTTAAGTAACGTGAAGTTTCCTTTTGAAAAGTTTTTCACAGTGGTTTCTTTGACCGGGAGTGGGGGTGGAATGTGGATATCTAGAGTGACTAGTTTATGGTCAGCTCTAACCAGCGAGGGGTTGACCTCCAGTGTGGAACACCGGTTGCCCATGTTGGTGATGACCAGGTCCAATATGTTGTCACCTCTGGTGGTGGTGTTGACCAGTTGATCCAGGGTGTTTGAATTTATAAATTCTGGGAAATGTTGGGCAAGGGTGTTAGTACTTGAGTAGTTCTCCCAGTTAATGTTTGGGTAATTGAAATCACCCAATATCAGGGTGCTTGGTAGGACCTTTATGTTTCCCAGTGTTTCCAGAAATGTGGAATGGGGGTCCTGGGACATGGTGGGTGATCTGTAGTAAGCTATTATTTGAAGTGCAGTTTTGCCCGTTGTTAGTTGCATGTGGGTGATCTCTGAAGCATCATGCTGTGCCACTAACCTGGAGGTGTTGGTATCCCTGATGAATAAGGATACGCCCCCGCCTTTTGTATTTTGTGACTTGGATTGAGGAACATTATCCCACTGCTGGGAAAAAGAGGTTAGTAGAAATCCACCTCCATCTCTATACACAGCATTGCTTTTTTGAGACAGAATTTTTAGATGGGAGTGGTCTCTCGCCCTCTCTCTTACTCTAAAATTCCCACTGCTGACATGGAGGCTGATGGAAATACCTTGAGGAGTTTAAATGTGAGAACTGGTTTACTTACTCTTAGCTCATATGGGATACTTCACTGGACTTTTGTGCTAGTCATGGATTATCTATAAAACTCCAGGTTTAAACACAAGGGTGTTCATAAGTGTATCTAGTATCAAAGCACCTAGAACCAGCAGTCTAAGACTGACTTTATTATGTGATCAAACCTGAGGAATTATGTTCTGGGTTAAGAGAAGTCTCAAGTTGCCACTGGAACACCACTTAATAGTGACTGAGGTCATCTGAAGATGGGCAGACCTGAGAAACCCAAACATGCAATGATAGTGTTCTAGAAATTACTGCGAGTATTCTGTGAAGGTGTGAGTTCATTTCCCACCACAATTGCAGCTCCTTAAAAAACAGCAAAAGACAAGAAAGAATATCCTGAATGGACCATGTTCAAGACATCAGCAGTTGAAGCAACTGCAATTAGTTTTAGACAAAAAGTGGTTGATGCTTTCCTTCGTGGCAACGCTATAACCTGCTGATAGACCTCAAAACTGATGGAAGTTGCCATATTACAGAAAGGCATTCTGTACTAAACTGGAAGAGAAGCCTCCAAATCTGCCTGAATGGCACCATCAAGCCTGGAAGACAGGATTTACAGCAGTCAACTGAGCAAAGGCTAGGATATTAGAGAAGTTTAATAAGCCCATAAAGAATGACATTTGAAGCATAAAGTGCCTCAGGAAGAAGGGGAAAAGGCAATACATTATTCTGGTTGCTCTTAGCAAGAATGGACAAATACTGGAGCCATTTCCAAGAGGAGGAAGGAATACTTTGATGAAATCCTAAATCTAATTGTCATGCTCAAGTACTGCCATAATCAACAACTGGAATTAGGTCTCTTTCACTAAATGATAGCATTGCTACAATTAATTTTGCAATGGTCAGAGATCCTTCTGAAAGTGCTGAGCTAGCTACTGTGATTGTTTATGTTTGGTGTAGATGTGAGGGAAATTCCTCTGGATTTGCAAACTGGGATGGTGGCCTCTATTTTTGAAAGCTTAAAGGAGGGTGCATTCAGTTATAAAAGAATCATTCTCCCCTCACCTCCAAAAGCCTATACGAAGGTAGCAAAAAGAAATACTATCCAATGGCTGAATATCTGTTGCAGACAAAGCAATGTGGAGTTAATTCCAAGTATTAAAAAGTGGGTATACTATTAGTCCTTACAAAGATATGGCAGTTGTCATTAGAGATCATCACTATGGTCTGTGTGCACTTTTTGAGGGAGGAGCAAAGAAGTCATTGCTTTGTGCCATTTTATCCATGTATCTGCAGAACATGAATTATGTCAATATTCTCAGTCTTAATTTCAGTATGTTAAAGATGGGGCAAAGACTCAGTGTGCATCATGCCTCCACTCTCATCATTTTCATGGAATAGGACTTGCAAGTCAGGATTGGACCCTATTCATTTTGATAATAGCAGGCCTCAAATTGGCAAGGTCATTGCAGAAACTGCTACAAAAAAACAGACTAGTCCTCAACTTATACTTGCTATTGAGGCAAAATTCTAGTGTGTGGCTGCTGGGTAGTACACTGTATTTTGCTTTTTCTTGCCATTTTCCATTGATATACTTTCTGATATAAAAGCTCCAGAACAGGATATGATTCTGCTGCTGATGCCAAGACCAACTTGACTAAGTGCATTTTGCTTGATTTGCTTAATATTAAGTATATTACTAGAATCTACCATTCTCCCTCCAGGTAGCAGAAGATGAAATTCTATTTGGTTGCTATCGGTTGGTATGCTGTACTGAGCTTTTCCTTTGCTGTTTTCCACTTCTACAAATAAGGAGTTTAGTCAGACAGCCTTTCAGTTGTTAGCAGTTGCTGCTGAACTAAACTCTCCAGACCGAGACAAGTACACTGGATCTGACTCTGCTGCCGAAATCAAGACCACCTAGGCTGTGACTTTTGCTTGAAGATGCTTAATATTGAATATACTGCACTGCTTCCAGCTGATCTTAGTGACCCTGATTTGAACTGAATTTTTTTTTCTGGCGGCAGTAGAGAAAATCAGCCTAGCTCTAGCCCTGTGCTTCCTACTGAGGTGAAACTATAGCTATTGGCTGGTGTCCTCTATTGAGCTTTTTTTCCATTGCTCAGAACCACAAAAAAGCTTTTGAACAACATAATAAACAGCAAATATCAGGACTCACAGCAGGCAATTTTTAATAAACAGAGTTGAGCACTTTCATCCTCAGATAAAATGGACTTCATCAGAATACCAGCAAAAGATGTAATTTCCTTATAAACAGAAAACAATCACATGACCTTAAACCAGCTTACAATATTTGATGGCAAGATATTTAAAATGTGAACAGGTAATGCACAGCATATCTAAAAACATGTAAAGTTTAAATAAAAAAATATTTTAATTTTAAAATATAAGAAATAGAAACTTACCTATTTAAACCCAGAGAGCTATGTGCTCCCATTTGAAGTTGTAAAAATAATTCCCAGCCCTCAACCATCTCAGACCAAGCTCCTCTCAGAGATTTTTTTTCATCTTTTTTGAGACAAAAAAATTAAAAAGTGTACTGCGGATTTTATGAAGCATGCTTGTACAGAGTTGGAAAGAGATTTCCTAGAAATATACTAAATATGCACACAGATCCTATCTCGCAAGCAATGTTAAGTCTTCCCTATATACAAATGGGTACAATCATTACAATGGGCAATATAAATGACCCCTTTGGTACCCCAATTGTGGTACCCCTTACTGAATAGATATCCAGTATTAGATATACAAATACAAGACCTCTCATTAATATGAGCACACTGTTTGCACATACCACATTTAATGGTGCCAAATGTTTTTGTCATTACTAGGTGTCACTAATGGTAGGCTTCTAACTATTAAAATATTTACTCCTCCAGTAAACAAATTTGGGAGCTGATCCCAGAATACTGGCTATATCATTGTTGTAAAAAAACGTTCCAATTAGTAAAAACAATGTTTCTGACAGAATATGAATCCAAATTATAAGTGGTAATCAAAGCCATAGAAAAGGAAGAAAAAAACATCATGAAAAATGCAGGCAAGACACTGTTCTGAGTGGAATGCTTCCTTCTCCAAGAATGATGCCTAGGTACAAAGAAGACATAATTGGCTTCAACAATTAAATGTTTGGTGTTGTTCATGGGGAATCCAGTATATGTCATCATGCAGCAAGATGCTTGATAGTCCAATTTGCTTTGCAAAGGATGGCCTGTACTTCTTATTCCAAGCCTTCTACATACTAGCTAAATCATTTGCTGCCCATATAGTGAATTTTTAGACAAAGTCCAGCTAATGGACATCCCTGTGTAACAAACGTATCTAACCCAAAAGTGGATGACATTAAGGTGGTTCTTTTCAATGTAAGAAATTTCAACAGCAAACTGCTTCATCTTGAGGCTCTCCTGCATTTGAGAACACAAACATATTTGTGTAATTATGGAGACTTGAATTGAATGTAAACAAATCACTCTGTCCATATGTGTGTTGACATCTACCATGCCTTTAGGCCCGATGTCAACTGTGATGGTGTCTGTATGTTTGTTAGGTACCACAGCACCTGCAGAGATTCCCAGTGATCCACAAACTGAACTCATGGAGAATACAGTTGTGTAAAGTCCTAGTTATCCATAACACAACTATGTTCAAATGATTTCACTGCTGCAGTAGTATATGATCAATGTTCTACGAAGGACACAGCACCCAACCAGCTTGCCAAAGCTATAGTTCCCCTCCCTGTCACTCACTCTGGCTGCTGCTAAGCCTATCAGCAACCACAGTGAGGTAAATCTTCAGGATTTTACTGCACTAAGAAAGGAAGGAAGATTCATCCTGAGCCGTCAGTCAACAATTACCACAAAAATCATCCAAACAGCCATAACAAAGGCAGTTGTCTCCCACTTCAACTATCTAGAAAGGAGGATGGTGCATGGATGTGACGTTGCCGCAGCAGCAAAGTAATTCAAACATCTAGTATTAAGGGTAGGTAGAATTTACATCTGTACTATGTCCTTCATTCTCAATGCTGCAGAAGTTTGTGGGCAGATTTTCAAGGTTACCCTACATGAGAGGAGGAAGGATAAGGCTCCAGGGGCCCCTGGAAATGGTCCTAGCAAAACCTGTCCTGTACCCAGAGAAGGAATACAGTTTGTAGTGCTTTGTAAAGGTATGAACAGAGGACCAAGTTGCTGCCTCTGTAATACATTTGGAGTCCACCCCTTTCCAGGATGCCATCAAAGAGGATAAGGCCCTGGTAGAATGTGCCTTAATTTTGCCTAGAATTGATATACCATGGTGCAACAGCAAAAAACAGCAGCAGAGGACAACCATCTAGATATGGTCTGCTTAGACATGAGTTGGCCTTTCTTAGTCCAAGAACAGGAAACAAACAGATGTTTAGCCATCCTTAAGGACTTGGTTCTGTCAAGGTAGTAACTGAGCTGCCTGTGTACATACAATGTATATAGAATCTGTTGTCCCTTGTTTTTAAGCCGTGGGAAGAAAATGGTAGTTTGATGGTTTGATTCCAGGTAAACTTAGAAACAACTTTAGGGATGAATGAAGGATTAGTGTGTAATATGACCCTGTCCCAGTGGAACACCAGATAGCTTACAACTCAGTCACTCACCTTACAGATGACAGCAACAACTAAAACTGTTTTACAAGTAATAAACTGCAAGTCAGCCTGAGTAGCCAGTTAAAACAGAGTTATGGTCAGTTTTTCTAGAATAAAATTCAGATTCCAAGGAGGAGGAATTTGCTTGTGAGGAGGTCTCATGCACAACACCCCTTTTTGGAAGAAAGAAGGGGAGATCCACAGGCAGACAAGCTGAGAAGGTTGCAAAAGATGCACCTTGATGGAAGCATACGACATGCCATCTCTAAGTAGCCCGCACAAATATGTAAGAATGCAAGGTGCCATTTCCCTTTCAGAACCCATGTGATTGTCAAAGCGTCAGCTAAAAAATCTCTTCCATTTCCACATATGACTTTCTAGTAGCAGGTTTTATTGCCTCCTTTAGTACCTGCTGCACATCTTCATGAAAAAGGTTCCTAAAAGGTATACAAATTAAATCATCCAGGCCATCAGTTGCGGTTGATTGATATTGGGGTTTATAAAACTCTCTTTGTGCTTTGTGAATAGAACAGTCAGTGAGGAAGCTTCTAGTAATTGCCCTTTGCCAATTCCATAAAACAGGAGAAAGAATAGTTGCGCAAAATCTTACCATAACCATAGATGTCCTTCTCTTCCATGTTGCAGTATTCTTAGTGTGAGATTCCCCGCCTCAGGTGATCCGAACGTTGGCTCCAATACAAAAGCTTAAGCCTGGTTGCTGTAGGTGCATGGGACATCACACATAGGGCAATAAACCAGGGACCTTTAAATGTGATGTCTGCACACACAGACCTCAGAATAGAGAATAGCCTGAGGTAGGGAATCCCACACTAAGATTGCTGCAACATAGGAATTGAAGGACATCCAATTTTGCCTGTCAAAAGGAAATCACCATAATGATTTTTGGTATTTCATTCTAAACATTTAGAAGTACCTAGGAAATCACTTGAAAAGCATATAGGAGCATTCACAACCAACATAATGACAGAGCATCTGGTCCCCATGCTTGGCTACAAGGATTTCTCAAACAGAAAGATGAACAGATCCACTTGAGGTGTCCCTCATGTCTGGATCAAGTCCTGGAAAATGCCCATATTGTGTTTCCACCCATGAATGCCTGTCCAGGATCTGTTGAGTCTGTTTGCCACTGTGTTTGGCAATGATGGAATGTAGGAGGCCTGAAGACTCAGAGAATGCTGATGAGCCAACTCCCAAGCCATCATCACTAACCAGCAAAGAGGGTATGACCTAGTACTCCATTTGTTGACATACCACATCACTGTGGTGTCTATAACAACCTTTACAGAGTCTGTAACTACAGATAGTGCAGAAATTTCAAAGTATTAATCACTACTCGCATTTTACTGATGTTTATATGCTTTGGTCTGTCCAAAGAGTCACACAAACCCTGCAATTTTATTCCAGTGGAAACTGCACCCTAGGTATAAACTGAAGAGTCCATCTGGACAGATTGAACTAGGGCTGGAAGGGAGAAAGGAAGTCCTGGACTGAGACACACTTGTCCCTATACTACTGTAATTCTTGCCTTGCAAACACCAGCATGAGGATCAGAAAGTCCAAGAGGTGTAGGTGTTGGATCCAAGAATGTTTTAGGTACCATTGGAGTTTTCTCATGTGAATTCTGGCAATTGGTGTTGTGGGGATCACAGATGCAATGAGGCCTAGTATCCATTCTCTTATAAGCATCTGAAGTTGTTGACAAAAACTCAAACAACTGGTAAGTTATTACCTTTTCTTTTGAAAAAAAAAAGGCTTTTTGCTTGAGTATCTTGATCAGACACCCCCCAAAAGACAATCTTGTGAGAGTGAGTGTGATAAGACTTTTGAAGGTTCAAGTGAAATCCCAAGTTGGACACCTTTGTTAAGGATTCCAAACATCTGGAAGAAGACTATGCAGAAATAAACACATTTTCTAAACAATAACACATGTGGATGGCCTGCAGTCTGCAGTGAGCCACCTTTAAGTAGACACTTTGTGAATACTTGAGGTGCAGGGTAAAGCCCAAAGGGTAAAGCAGAGTACTTAAAATGTGATCTAGATACAGCAAACCTTACAAATGTCCTGAAACTGTGAGCATTGGCTAGGTCATGGTAAGCATGTTGTGTTACCATAAGACAAAGCACTAAGTGCAGGATCAACATCCTGAACTTAAGAACTTCCACATAATGACTGAGAAAAGGCACATTTAACATGGGTCTCCACTTGTGCTCCTCCTTTGGTACAAAAATATCCGGCAAAAAAAAATTTTTCCAATGTGATTTGCAGGTACTGGTTCTTTGGAACTGCAGCCAGCAAGTGAGGAGGCTTACAAGCAGCTTTAAAAGTGCCTTCAGGAGCTGTCAAAATGGGAGGAAAAGGAGCAGTATTAGGGACTTTCTTATGTAATAGCTCAAAATCTGCCCAGTTCTGGGGGAGCACCTGCTTGCTCCCAGACAAAAACATTCATGATTCAAGTAACAGCAAAGGAAAAAAATGTATTGGATTAACTAAAGGTTGGTTACTGGAAGTGTCAGAGTTCTAGGATGATGAATTCCTGCGGAGAATCACCTCCATCTCTTTCCGAATCCTCATCCTCTGAAAACAATACTGTTCTCTGGTAATACCTGCACTACAACTGTGAAAAAGCAAATAGCCACCAGAACTGACCGACTGCACAAGACTCTTGGCCAGAGATATATCTGACATATATAGGAACAACCTGACCATCTGCCCTGTAATTAAGTTGTTTCTTTTCTCTAGGAATATCCTTATTGGAAGAATACTTAGGGGATGGCCTACTGTCCCTGGCAAGAACTTTCGTTCCCTGGACAATTCCTGTACCTAAAGTGTTTGGTTCTCCCATACCTGTAACAAGCACTGGAACAGTCACTGAGGACATGTCTATCCCCAGTTTATACTGGCCATTACAGCGCCACCAAAGGGAGTCGAATAGGCAAGTGGTTTGTGGAACAATCTTTGGCCACACCAGAGTCGCTAAACATAGGCTGAGGCATTACTTTTACTTTCTTTCTTTTTAGGTACAGGCAGACTAGGAATATTCTACATTCTGTAGCCACAGAAGAAACCTGAATTAGGGTACAGTAAATTCAGTAACACTGGAAGAAGTTAAGTATTCACTATTAAGCAACAAGAACATTTCCCCTCTCCAAACTATTATACAAGAAGTACATTGGAAGTCGTTTCACCAGACCTTAAACTTTTAGTCAGAACGTTTATTATCTCAGAAATAAGAAGACATTTTAATTCTGCTAAAAACAGTAACAAGGCATGAAAAACACACATTTTGACTGTAAAAGCACAGCCCAAATACTAAATATTTTTATAAAATCACTGTTTTTTTCACAAAATTGAAAAATAAACCAAGTAAACAGAACAGAAGCACATACAATTCCTGACAGAAGCAGGCATTCTTAAGATAGAATACCACAAATATCTGGGTATTATACATTAAGACAGATCACAAATAATATTAAACATTCAACAAAAATATTTATGAGAGGAAGGGATCCCCCAAAAGGGATCTTATCTGTTAGGCAAGAAGCTTTTGACTGACTGCTGATCCTCTGGAGCCAGAGAGATGCCATGACGTGACAGGAAAATACTAAAGATTCACCTCACTCTGGTTGCTGATATACCCCCCCCCCACACACACACACAAAAGGATGAAGTCTATATGTAGCCAGGGAGACTGAGTGACGGAGGGCAGTTGGAGCTTTGGCAAGCTAGCTGGGTGCTATATCCTTGACAGGACACTACCTATAAGTGACTGCAGCAGTGAGAATGAAGAGCATCTTCAGATCACCGTAAACAATACAAAACTATCAGTTTATAGATTGGTACAGGACACCATCCATGTCCCACGATGATCATATAGGATTCCTTAATGCACTGTCTGAACTCTCTAACAAGAACTCAATTACATGAGGATACTTTTACTAGCCTTCAAAGAACTGGAGCATCTAGATATACCTTCAATGTAAGCTATGCCTGGAAATTTTTGGATTTAATAAAAAGAACTCCCTGGATCAGACAATTAACAAACTGACTAGAGGATATAATACTCTCAAGCTGATTCTTACAAATACTGTTATTTCATGTAGTATTCCACAGGTAACTCCTTCCTCAGTTAAGGTGCTTAAGTGTTTACCTTCAAAATCTCTAAAGCCACTGCATCAAATATGTCAGATTACTGGCGATTACACGTGTACTTACCTCATCCAGTTATATGAGGTTCCAAATTCTGTCATGGAAGCATCACCTCCAACACTGACACAGCATGTAGCTTCATCAAGGAATTCTATGCCAGTTTATATAAGCGTATAGAACTTGCAGTCCCAGCCAGAATAAAATATAATGGGAAATTCAAAAACCTCTTTGGAGATTCTCAAACATAAATAAACTTTACACTAAGAGACTTCAAATAATACAGCAAACCTTATTGTCAAGGGTTGTATAAGAAATATTACTAAAAGCATGAAAAAATATGTCTACAAAAGCAACCCATGAATGCAGATTAACATCAGAAGCTAAGGCAATTATAAATCCTTCTTTAGCTACATTAGGAAGTAAAGGAATAGCAACCGTCATTACTCTGAACGTATTCAAAATGGTACCACCTATTCAGACTGAAAAGATATTGGCAACATTCTAGCAAACAAATTCAGTGCTAATTTTACTCCAGAGACTTGTAATCAAAGTCCACATACCCCTGAATCCCTTAAGCTCCCATTAGCACAAAGAAAAAAACAGGGTCCTAACTATACAACTTCTTGTTTAATAAACAGTACTAAGCAGCCCCTGGCATAGCCACTTCCCAAACTGTATAACCTAAGTTTAGCTACAGGTTTTGTCACTGCATTTTGAAATACTGCATGGGTGATGCCACTACATAATCGCAGCCCTACCACTTACCCTGAGAATTCTAGCCCCATCAGCCTGATGAGTCTCATCTGCAAAGCCAGGGAACGTATTATAAATGACCTTATAATCTATGATGTGAAAAACCATATTAGACTTCACCTGCAGAAGTTCGGCTTTGTCTACTAAGATCCTTCCTAATGGATTTGGTTAACTTTGTTGACAGTGGTCACATTATTCACATGAAGTATCATGACCTGGCCAAGGCATGTGACACCGTACCAATAATTAGGTCAATTATTGAGTCCAATGCCCCCCTTCAGGATGAACCTCACTAGACATTTCAAACTACTAGAAAGACCCCAGAGGGTCCTAACAAAAATGACCAAAGGCTTAAGAAAAAAAAGTTATGTACTTACCATAACATTCCATCTGTCTTGTCCATTTTCATTCTTCCTCAGCTGATGGTTCAGATCTGATCATCAGATCCATCTCATCCATTACTAAAGCTCATGGCAACCAAAAACTCTTGAGTTTTTCCCTTACCCATAATACACCAACTCTAAGTTACCTCAGATCTTGTTTGTGGATGTTTTATCAGAAAATAAATATTTAATATGAATAAATATAAGAGATGTAAAATTGCATGTACTCAGTACAGAAAAAAAATATATCTGGAGCTCAATACAAGGACAATGATGTCCCTCTAGGAGCTCATTCTTCCAGAAGGTATAAATAGGAAGGATGGTGGTTGGTGAGCAGGAATTTGAGGAAGAATAAAAATGGATAGCACAGTTGGAATGTTATGATAACTGCATAACTTCTTTATCTGATGTTATCAATTTTCATTCTATCCTCAGATGATGGGACAGAGTTGCCAGCTACCTATAATCCCAGGTGGACTCTAAAGAAGGATATTCCTGAGCACCGAATGATGCTCTACTCCTGGAGACCAGATCCAATTAATGAGTAAAAAAAAAAAAAGCAGTAAAGGGAGTAGCCCAAGTTGTGGCTGCACATATGTCATCCATAGATGTTCTGGAAAGAAAAACTGAAGAAGTTGCCATAGACCTAGTTGAGTGAGCTTGTGTCGGTTGTGGTAAAGATATACCCAATTTGTTATATATAAATGAATAAACGAAATACAAGAATAAATGAAATACAATCAATTAGCCATCTGTCTAAAGTTACTTTTGCTACTAGTTTCCCAATCGCACTTTTGCAAAGGAAACAAACAACTGGTCTGTTTTTCTGATGTCATTTGTTCTATGCAGGTAATAACATAATTGTCTGTGAACATCCAATAAATGTAACATGTATTCACCCTTGTTTGCAAAATTAGGGAAGAACACTGGAAAATTAAAGGAATTGATTGATATTAAATTCTGATACCACCTTGGGAAGAAGGAGGCATTAGTTCGCAGCATCACTCTATCTTTATGAAAGATCAAGAATGTAGATTTTGAAGGCAAGGCCTGAATCTCTGAAATTCGTCTACCAGATATAATAGCTACTAGAAAACAGTTTTCCAAGTAATATGCTTAAGGTCACATTTAGCTGATTGTTCAAAGTCAGAATGTATTAGAGCTTTCAGTACCAGATTGAGATCCCATGAGGGAGTAGGGTCCTGAAATGGAAGTCTGAAAAGTAGATTGCTTTGCAAGAAAGCTTTGCACAATTTGAGAGAGGCTACTGAAGCACCTTCGAATCCAGTATGAAAATTTGATACTGCTGCTAACTGAACTTTAATGGTTGAGGAACTAGCCCCTTCTTTAAAAATGAAGGCTAAAACTTGAGTATGTTATGTACAAGAGCTGAAAATGGCTCAATATAATTTTGTTGTGCCCAGTAAACAAATCTTTTCCATTTACTTGCATAAAGTTTTCTTGTTGAAGGTTTATGGGAAGATAAAAGAATATGTCGGACAGGGTAAGAGAGTATCGGTTGTCTGGCTATTAACAAGACTGGAGAAACCAGGCAGTCAGCCTGAGATTTGATATGTCAGGAATGATCATTCCCATTGCGTGGGACAGGAGGTCTGGGAGTTGAATTCAGGATCCAAGGTTGGTGAAGTAAGTGAGGCCAAAGAAAGGGAAAACAAATCTATTAAGGCCAATATGGTGCAATGAAGATGACTTTGCTTTCAACCTAACAGCTTTCTGTAGAAATTTTGGAATTAATGGAATTGACGGGTAGGCATAAACTAGACTGAAGGCCAATTGTGAAGTGGAGCATCCTTCTGTGATTTCCCCTGTGGAGGGATTAGGGCAAAACACTGCTGCAATTGTTGTTTGGGGGAGAAGCAAAAAGATCACAGCAAGGCTGGCCTCATCAACAAAAAATCAATTTAGTCATGTTCTTTTTGAGAGACCACTCAGAAGAATTCACCTGCTCAGTGTGTCTGCTATCACACTGGACTTCCTCAGAATATGGGCTGCTATGAGAAAGCAGCTGGATGAGATCACCCATTGACACACACTAACTGCTTCTCGACACAAGGGGTATGATTTGGTCCCTCCTTATTTGTTCATGTACCAAACTACTGACATATTGTCCATTTGAACTGCAATTTTCCCTGAAGGGACAGCATCTTGGAAGGCCTGCAATGTTAAAAGCACTGCTCTCATCTCTAGGACATTGACATGCAAGTTGGCCTCTTCAGGGGACCAAGTGCCTTGGACTGTGTTCCCCAGAAAATGTCCCCTCCACCCCTACTGGGAAGCATCCATGGTCACCAAGGCCTTGAGATGAGGAGGAATGAATGGATGGCCTTGTAGAATTTGATCTGACTGAATCCACCAACTGACATCTCTCTTGCATGTCTGAGTAATTCGAATCAGAGTTGACATGGGTTGGTAAAGTATCAACCATTGCATTGCTAACATCCACTGGAGAATCCTCATGTAAAATCTGGCTAAATGTACTAGTGTTATTGCCACTGACATTGATCCTAGAACTTGAAAGACAAAGTGGGCTGAAATCAAGGAACTGCAGATTATTTTCCTGACCTGTGATCTTACAGTTTGAACCCTTGAGGGAGGCAGTGAAGCTGTCATAGACTTTGTGTTGAAAACTGCTCCTGTGAATTCTAAATTTTGAGTTGGATCCAACTGAGACTTGTAGTTTATGGTTATTCTCAGATGAGAACAAGTCTGGATAATCTGATTTCTTGCCCATATCAATTGATGCCTGGTTGGGGCAGTAGTCTTCTAGATATGTAAACACTCAGAATCCCTGCAGTCTCAAGTGAGCTGCTACTACTGCCATACATTTGGTGAACACCCTGGGAGCTGTGTTGAGACCAAGGGGCAAAACTCTGAAATGGTAATGACTGGCTCCCAGCCAGAATCGTTAAGTACCTTCTGAACATCTATTCATCTTTATGTCATAGTATGCATCCTGAATTTCTATCGTGCACATCCAGTCATCCTTGCCCAGAAAAGGGAGAACGGACTGAACTGTGACCATTTGAAACTGTGTGTGTCAAACTGACTTATTCAAGTTGCCAAGATCCAAAACTGGTTTCCAGTCCCCTGTTTTCTTTGGCACTAAAACAAACCATGAGTATGTTCTGGATTCTATCTGGTCTGGTGGGACCTCATGAATGGTGCTTTTGTATTAGAATTGCTGCTTCTTCCCTCTGGCTGGTTGAAACATTGGGGATTTTCCTTGAGATTGGATGTGGAAGGGAAAAGGGTATTATATAGCCTCTGGAAATAACCCTCTGCACCCAAGTATCTTTTATGTCTAGCCAGGCTTTCTGGTGCAGGGATAATCGACCCTTGACTACCTCCAGAGGCAGGCAATTGGGCCTCATTTTAGGAATGCTGGTAGGGTCGGTCAAAGAATGAATCTCTGGACCCCTTGGATTTGTAGGCCTCCTCGGCCATGGAGGCAGCATTGACCATTGGAGTTCCCCCCTCTGCCCCTGGAGGGAGTTACTCCATGTGTGTCCTGGAAAGGACCCTGGGATTTCCTGAGCCACACTGATTCTTTGAAAACTATCTCTGAGTGCTTGAAAAATGTATGCCCAC
Source organism: Protopterus annectens (assembly GCF_019279795.1). Classification (NCBI taxonomy): domain Eukaryota; kingdom Metazoa; phylum Chordata; order Ceratodontiformes; family Protopteridae; genus Protopterus; species Protopterus annectens. The sequence continues at coordinate 1,310,029,408 of NC_056735.1, read as the reverse complement.
TGCAGATGGGGTCTTTCCTTCCTTCTCACACCTGGATAATGTTTCCTTCAATTTGGGGCTAAACAAAAACAAAAGGAGCATTGACAAACAAAGACTTGAAGGGCTCCACAAAAGCACATAAGCGCATTCAGGCATATCTCCTGATGGAAATACCTGAACCTGCTACCTTTGAAGTTCATTCGACTACATGCGAAATAAGCCTCATGGATGAATTTGAAATAGATTGCAGGGTAGCCAACTGAGAAGTCACAGTTGATTGGACCTCTGCAGAAATGGTTCCTGAGAGGGTATTTGACAGTCCTTTAATTAACTCCCTCTGTAACCTTACAAAATGTGCCAAATAATTCAGTGAAATTAAGGCAAAGGTGCTTAAGCATAGACATGCTTCCCAAACCTGTCCATCATCCTAGACTTGCTGTTAGGGGGTATGAACAGTGGAACTCTCTTTGGCAAGTTCCTGTTTGGTGGCTGCTGCCACAGTCATGGCATCAATGGGCACCTCTTCTCCCCAAAACTCCTTATCCAAAGGTAGTGCCATAATCTTGTCTGGTCTCCTGGGTATGGTTTCAACTATGTTGGGTTCCTTTCATGTCTGCTGGGAAACCAAATCAATAAGCTTGCTGGCAGGTGGAGTAACCCAGGAGGTAGACGGGCCAGTACCAAAAGCCCCCAGAAATACAGACTCCTCAGATAAAGGGTTGCTGGGTGTCCAACCACCTCTCTGTTTTAAGATCTCAAGGATGTCTCCAATTGAGATCTTCATGAGGTGACCCTTCAACTTCATTGAAGTCAGTATCCTCCGTGATTGACTCTTGAGGAGAGTCCAAGTGCTTCCTCTTGTACTACTTCTTCCTAGGGATCTCCTCAGTGGGATGCTCCAGGGAGGTATCAGAAGAAACTGTTATACCCAGCTGGAAAGCCTGGGGTTCCTGGACTGGCTGTCCCTATGGTAAAGAGTGATGAGGTTCCAAGTGCAGAGACATCAAGGTAGAAGGTGAATATCTAAAAGGGTTAGATATGTTTGTTCTGCCAGGGCAGAAAACACCCTCTTCACAACCTCAAAGGCAGACCACTCCAGAGAAAGAGAATACCTCAGCTCCAAAAACACAAGCCTTTGGACCTCTGTCCTACCCCACTGTGAAAGCAATCTCCCAGAGGTGGAAGCGGGAGCCGAGATATCCAATGCTGAGGCTCTGATGTACAGAGGTGGCTCCAACAAACTTGGAGTTGACTCCAACACCTCTGATCCAACAGGGAAGCTTCAGCTCCAAGAGCCCTCCAGATCTGACAGAACAGGAGCACTCACAGTAAACTTCGGATCCAAAGATATTGCTATCTTTCAATCTGAGCCAGAAGGAGGTGTAAGACTCGGATCCAGGTACTCAAACAGTTGAAGGAATCAGGGAAAGAATTTGAAGTGGGGTGTGGTTGAAGGACGGATCTCCTGACCAGAAGGGGTAGAAGCTAAGACACCTGTCTAATGCTGCGCAGAGAGGATCTTCTGCAACACCCTTTCCACCTCTTCCTCAGTCAAGCTTCTGCAAGAACGAATCGAAATGATAGAGATAAACTTGGATCAGTAATGCTCTAAAAAGGGTGAGGGCACCCTTGAAAGCACTGGATCAATTGTCAGGAAATATCTTGTTCTGGGTAGAGAAATAGGGCTCGAGGCAGTCGGATCTGATAACTTTTTTGTCAGATATAGTTAGTTGGGTCCATCAATTGTTTGTTTTCCTTCAGATCCAAGGGTGAGGTTAGATCTTTTCCTGGATGGCTCCAAAACCTAGGTGGATGATGTGGATGATTTCGGAGATGAAGATTTCAGCTCTCTACATTTGGGGGATTGAGCCACAGATATTGCCTCTCCAAAAGCAGAAGGTAGTAAACCTTTTAAAATAAGTTTTTAATTTCTACTCATGCCCTGTGATTGAAACTATGGCAGATGGAATACTCTTGAAGATGTAAAGGCCCAAGGCAGCAATAGTAATAAACAGCTACACCAAGTATTGAGAGGAAAGGGAAATACTAACAACAGTATTTTAAAGGAGTACACACTGTACAACAGTTCAAGAGAAGGTAATGGATAGGAACTATATAGACTGTAAGACAAATATTAAGATTTATAAGATAATTATATCACTTATCTGAAAACTATCGAGAGCTATGATCAACCATGTCTTTGGTGAAAAGTGGCAAACTACATCTGAGGTAACTTAGGGTTGATGCATTATGGGTAAGGGAGAAGCTTAGAAATTTTGGTTGCAATGAGTTTTAGTAACTGCTGAGCCAGATCCGAGGATCAGATCTGAACCATCAGTTGAGGACAGAATAAAAGCTAACATCAGATCCTACAACATCAAAAGAGGCAGGAAGAACTGTGTGTTAGTATCTTATATATTCCTGAGAAGAGATCAAAGCCTTGCCTTACATGCAAAGTCCCAGTTGTCCTACATGTCTCATATTTTCATAAGCCTAATAGCTCCACAAATATCAGAACTAGGGGTATAATCTTAACCAGCAAATAAGTAAAACATGATGGAGATTTAAATTCATCACACAGTGCCTGTTCCACCTCTGTAACAGACTGCCCCCTTCAGATTAAGCAGTGTGATATGCCATCATCCTTTACAATGACTGGATGGGTACCCACAAATTAACGCCAGGCCTGACTACCATAGTGTTCCTAGAGAATGGAGCTACAGCCTGAGTGTAGGTACTAGCAAGACATAAATCATCATGAAACTCAGTTGCACTGAAATTCCTAGGAATACCTGGAATAATTTGAAACTGATCCACAGAAGTGTTCAATGTGTGTGAACTGTTACAAATGTTATAAAATACATGGCCATGGTGCATAAATGTACCTTAATCCTAACAAAGTTAAGGATGTGGAGCAGAAGACAAGTCAGCTTTGCAAAGGTCCTTTGGAATGGTTCAATATCTTGCAAAGTTTATAAGTAATTCATCAAAAGTGTTGATTTCCCCCCTTGTGAATATTTGCTTGAAGTAAATGTGTAATAGCATTATGAAGTTTGAATAAGATATTAGCTACACACACATAAATAGATACAGAAGGTCCTACATCGAAAGAGTGTGATGTCAATAAGCCATTAGCCCCACAAATGGATGTCTAGGAACAGTACTACAACAGGAGGGACTTCCCTCATAGCAAATGGGTCTACAGAGATGGCAGACACATGGATATAATATGCACAATTAGAAAAAGAACTTCTGGGCATTACTTATGGTTTACAAAATGATGGATTCATACATGGACATCATATTGCTGAATCTGACAATAAGCCACTTTATAGAACCTTTCAAAAACATTGTACCAGGCACATGTAAGAACTTTGAGAATGATGAAGTGCTTCCACAAGTTTTGTATTATTATTTATGGTCTACAAACCTGGGAATCTGATACTATAAGCCAGGTATACTTCATGGAAACTAACAAAGAAAAAAGCCCTGTTAAATAACAACCTGAAAGTGATGATACTAACCCTGCATTTGCCATTGGTGGAACAGAAACAGAGATGGCGCAAAACACTGACTGAAAATAATTGTGACATGCAAAGTTAACAAGAACAATCTTAAGAGGATGGCTTAAAGCAAAACAAAAAATCTTTATACACTGACTACAATTCAAAACACTTTGAATATTCTCAACTGATCAGTGATATGAAAGGCATGTATGATAGACATAGGATACCCAACAATGACACTTCTGACAAAGATCCATAATTTAAGAAACTAGAATTTCACATATTTGCCTCAGAATAGGAATTTGTCACATTATAAAAGCCCAAATTACCCACAGGCCAATGGTCAAATCAGGAGGGCCATTTAAACAGTTAACTCATGAAAATCTTTTCACAATCAGCGGAGAAGATTGTCCCCTTTTAATGAGAGGGCTACAGAATATTTTTCTATGCCAGTAGGGTTGCTGCCTTCTCAGTCTTTTATGGGTCACAAATACCTCATCGACACAGTTGGAACATCTACACCATCTCAAACAAAAAAACATGTGTAGTGCATCCAAAATATTACTATAAGTTAACACATGAACAATATTTCAGCCAAGAGATATTGTAAAAATACAAGATATAATGGACAAAAATTACAAGCATCAAGAAACTATCATACTATGGTCATATGTTGTACAGTCCTGTATTGGACAAACACCAGGTGGTGTTTTGTTCAGATACAAAAGATGGCACTTGTGCAAGACAGCCCAAATAAAACTATACAATTTACCACAAATTTTCCAAAAAGAATGGAAAGAGTAACAAGCGCCTGACTGCTGTAGAGAAGACAAAACAAATGAGCTGTGTTGCAAAAGTCTCCCCTCAACATTTTGCAAGGAGGCTCATCAGGAATTTAAAACACCTCAGGTTGTGAACACAGCCCATGGACCCAAAGTCATCAGAGTGATTGCTGTCCCACAGATAGCTTCAATCCCGCCCCACAAAAAAAAAAAAATTATACCTGTTTATGTAAGCAGACAATAATGTCCAACATGGTGGGCATTACAGGGAAATAACAGATTGCAGAGAGGTATTGTCAGGTCTGAAACTATATGTGGGCAGCCTCCCCACCTCCTGGAAGGTCCTTTACTTCCCCATGCAATGCCCAAGCCAAATGGTATTTTGCTCTTAGAAAATGGGCATAACTTAGACAAGACCAGCAAGGGACCATATGTGATTTGGCAAGGCAGTACATTTAAGCAAAGGACAAATAAGTAGCCAATGATTCTGATAACCTGAATGATACTGAGGTAGCCCTTTTCTAAGATGTACCATAGCTTTGGAAATAATTACACACAGCCAGACAATGGGGGAAATCATTCATCACATCCATTCTCATGGAAGAATAACCCTACACAAAAGGCAACTGAAATACTGCAGGAAAAATTCTAAGGACATAAAGACCTAGAGCAGGAAAGCTGTAGTCGGGCAACAAATGAACCCTCTCACAGTGAGAGGAGTACGAGAATACCAGAGAATGGATGTTAAGACAGGATATTGTAAAACATCCATGGAAGCACCAGCCAGATGTCAGCAATGGGGATATGCAGCACACAGCTGGAGAAATGGAAAGCAGGGTAAAGGACTGACATACATGTACCCACCACAGAGGCATACCCATATTTCAACAATGTGAGAGAGGAAACATCATCATCACAGAAAAGATAAACCAAAAATACAAATCACCTGTCATATATTGTAGGGATACATATTCTAAAGAGAGATCATTCAGAACCACCATCCAAAAGAAATGGAAAGAAATAATCTGTTTTACAGACCGGGGTTCATGTAGTAAGTGGGCACTACCCATACACCTCAACCTCTTAGAGCAAGAAATCTGGACAAAGCCATAAATAAAAGTGGGACAAAGGCCCCAAAATAGGGTAATTTTTTAAATATTGCTCTTACAAACTTAGAAAGTTCAAACAACACCAGATTAGAAAGAACTGGTACCTTTTATTTCTTCGGCTTCCCCTAGGAAAAAAAGGTGGTAAACCTAGATTCATATTTAGTAGTAGTCTTTTAACCATCCTGGCCTTAATAGTAATTGTAACATCAGCCTCTCTAAAATTGAGAAGCTACCTTAGATAATTGGCCAGATCCCATTGTTTGAAAAACCTGTACACCTATATAGGGTTAAGTCATACCTTAGTTTTTAAAGCCAGATATTTACATACTAAAAAAAAAATAAAAATAAAAAACAAAAAAAATATACAATGGGTTTTAGGATAAAAATACACATGCACATATACCCTTTTTTTTAAATCTAGTTATTACTGCTAAGCTGTAGGCTTAGGTGGATTTACCTGTACTACTATCCATTATTATATATTTTATATTTATTTTAGTTGTATCATATAGAACAAATTGTTTTCTATGTGCTTTTATAAAAAATGTTGTTGAGCCTGCTTATTTTTATTATGTATTAATTTATTTTAAAGATGGATGGATGTGCTCATGTTATCATGTTATGTTTATGTGTTTGTGGTTTGTTTTATGGATTTTGGAATTTGTATTTTATAAAAAGGATGTGGATGATGTCATTTCCTGTTTTAGTTTAATATAAATTGTATATTCCACTTGACTGCAGAACAAGGTTCCTCGTTGGTGTAAACTTAGAAAGTTGATAGAATAACAGGTTTTGCAATAGCATGAAGTTTCTGAAGAGTATGAAACTCAAACATCTGTCATTATTTTCTCACGTCGGTCTTTAATGATTTGTCACTAATTTGCCAGCAAACCACAATTTTATGAAAAATGGACCAAAAATATGAGGCAAAAATCTGGAAATTCTGAAAAAAATCTGTACAGCTGAGAGGTATTACCTCTAATAAAATGCCCTCCCCTCCAGAAAAGGCATTTCCGTACATTTGTGAATGACTTTATACTTAGATGCTGTATTTCCTACGTCTTGTAAATCTAGCACTCTATATTCATTAATTAGCAGCTAAATTCAGTTCTGGCATTACAGCTTTACAGTTGAGCACAAGGTATTTTCATGAAGTTGTCTACCAACTAATGCTTTTCCTGTTGACCATCAGGTATTACCACATATCAGTCTTCCCTCCCTGAGTGAGAGATCATCATATAAGTTGTCATGACCAACTGCATCACTACAGGGGCATCCTGCGTTTTTTTCCCCACGGTATGTACATGCTCAGAGCTTCCATCACAATCTACTGCAAGCCTCCATTTGCACAGGACTCACTATCTTCCTCCCTTCGGGAATGAGTGAGATGATGCAAGTCACTCACTTCCAATGTCCCCTGCCTAGTTTTTTTACCACCCAGGTTGATAAATCTCAGGTCATGCCACGCAAACATATTTTTCACCAAATTACTTGCCCTGTGGATTAAAGGATGAAAGTAATATATATTTTGGAATTTGCCACAAATTTGGGAAGTAAACAAGGTAGTGTCTATGCTTTTCATTAACATACAGCACACCAAGAAACATTTAAGCAATCTCTTGAAATTGAGGTTGTGTTACATAAAATATTTGACTCAAGGTAAATACCTTACCCTGTGTAACCAAGAGTAAATTGTGAATTGATAGTTCCCCCACACCCTAGTAGCAGGAGTGTGCAGTTAGAACTCATCTGTGTTTGGCGACCAGCTACTGCTCTGCCATATTTATCTAATCAATCCAAGGCATCTGCTGATCTCTGCAAAACTAACACGGAATTTTTCACTGTATATTGCACTTTTGAACTTTATTTTTACCATATCACTGCTTATTTGAACTGTTTTTTTTTCTGAAATTCTTGCACTTTGTCTGCTGTAGCATAGACTAAATTCAGACCCGCTGAATCTAGTTCTGTTTGTATAACTTGAGCAATAAACCAGGCCTTCTTTTGTTGGAGAGGGTTCCTCTGCTCCCTCGTGTGTCCAGTTAGAACTCATCCTATTGAAGGATGCAGGAACGGGGCTCAGTTTTGAGCTTTTTTGCTAGTTAATTTGTTTAAATCACTTTGCTCTCATTTGCACCATAAGCACCGCGTTTGCACTTGTTTGCTCATTGCTGCACAGTGGTGGCGATTATAGACGTAAACACTTTTGCCTGCAAATTTTCCCTTAGTACTTTGCTGGTGCTCCATTGGTGAGTTTTCATGATTGTCCTTCACTGACAGGTGATACAGTCAGTGAAACTCTTGAGGTACCAACACAGCTCATACTCACTAACCCTTCATACTTTTTGTCCACTTCTCCTGTCCTCTGCTTTACCTTGTCCTTTCTGTCCTCTCCCTGTCTTCTGACCACATCAACTTTCCTAACATTATGGATGGACAATTTGCCAGTTTCTCCAGCCAGCCTGGTTGGCATGGGTATCCTGAGGCAATGTAGCAATTGCCTCATGTACACTGACAATCCACTTCTTCTAGTCCACACAAATTCATTATGTGAGAGATGCAGCTATATATCAAGAACCTAGAATCAAGGCTCTCACTCACCAGTCAGTTCATCTGATACTGAGCAGGTTGTCAGAACGCACACCTCACCTCTTGCATCTACCACAGCAACAGCACATAAATCTACATATATAGAGGTCCTTACCAGAAGCTTACCTAAACACCAGAGACCTCCCAAACATGAACACAAGCATGATTCACATAATATATCATCTGCAGAACATAGCACACACAATATATCACACAACAGTGTCTCACCAGTCAAACACCTAAGGCATAACACAAAAACAAACATCTTAGTCATAGTTGACTCAATTGTGAGTCACACAGATGTCCGTCTTACCAGGTTGGATAAGGAAAAGATCACGGTCAGCTGTCTGTCAGGTGCCAGTATCCACGACATCACACATGCACTCAAGTCTCTCAACAACAAGGACTGCTTCATAGAATATGTTGGTATGAACAACTTGAGACATGCCTTGCTGGACTATAAGGAGAAAGACATGACTTGAGCTCTCTGATTATTTGTCTCAGTCAGGTATGTCCTTAGCCTTAAGCATCATTTTACCTTCGACTAGCAAGATACCTCAATACAAACAAAAAAAATGATTGACTTCAACAATTGGCTTAGTTTCTGGTGTCATTTAAAGGTGATCCAATATCTGTCAACCTGGGATGGCATGGTCGACAGACCTTGATGCGGATGCTTTGCCATATATGGTCTTCATCTGTCACCCCTAGGATTTTGGTTACTGGCTAAGATTCTTGCTACCTACCCCCATAGTGCCTTTTTTAGGGATTGTCATAAGAACAAAATTCCTGATGTAATACCCTATAAAAACAACTTCATTATCCTCCAGCTAAACGCTAGCAGTCTAAACCAGAAACTGCACTCACTGGAAGCAGTCTTCAGCTTGGAAGAGGCTGACATTTGTGCAGTCACTGAGACCTGGTTTAAGGCTGTGTATAGAACCCCAGCAATAGCAACTTACATTTCCTTTCACATGTTCAGAACACAAACTGCATGCATGAGAACTAAAGGAGGTGGTGTATCAAAATTCATTAAAGATAAATACACCTCTAGAATGGTTAAATGGCACGATTCCCTTGAATTACGTCAGGTGCAATTGACTATAGGTAAGACCCCTCTTCAGGTCATTGCCAGCTACAGGACCCCCCCCCCTCCATGAATCAGGATATCCACTCAGCTGACTTGGCTCTACTTGAGTCAATCAAGATACAACCAAACACCCTAATTTTGGGCCGGGCAACTTTAATTACCTGTCCATTGACTGGGTAAACTATGCATGTTCTAACTCACTTGCCCAAAGGTTCTTGGACTTCATTAACTCCAATGCCCTGGACCAGCTGGCTGATATACCCACATGGGGCACAAACATCCTTGATCTGGTGCTCACCAACATGGGGGACCGCTGTACCACCCTCTGTGTGTCGCCATCCCTGGTGAGATCTGACCACAAATCAGTTTTGCTAGAAGTAACTATAACACAAGACCCCCCCCCCCCCTTAGCAACAACTAGACTAAAAAAACTTTTCCAAGACCAATTACAACCTCTTACATGATGCTATAAATAGATTCATACCCCCAACCCAACTGATGGAACAGACACCTGTGCTGAGTTATACACCAGTGCTTTATATGAGTACCTGTGCAAGTGTACTGACTCTGCCACACCTGATAGAACAAAAGCAAGATCTTTAAGAAAAAATAAACCTGCCTAGTGGACAACTGCCATTAAAAGGCTGCACAATAGGAAAAAGAAATTGCTGTCTAAGAGTAGGAAGGAACGGTATCAAAACAAGAAACAATCCCTCCTCAACCTAAACAAGCAAATAAGACTCCTAGCAAAGTCTTCCAAAGCTAACTACAAATCCAAATTTGCTTCCCTAACTAAGAATAACCACAAGTCATTCTCTAGTTACATCCATAACCGCAAAAGTAAGTCTCAGATTTGTGCTGAACTCATAGATAATAGTACTACATATACAGAACCTATGGATATAGCAAACTTGCTGCCTGACAGGTTCAGTGAAAACCTCACTCCCATCCCACCACATATATCCCAAAGTATCCCTAACACCTGTCCCCCAACTAGTATCTCTGAGGAGCAGGTCTTAAACCTACTCTCCAAGTCCAAAAACACAGCCTCTAAGGGACAAGACAACATCCTGGGCTGTGCTCTACATGGGTTAAAACAGGAATTAGCATCAGCATTGGGCACACATTTCAATCACAGCCTAAGCACTGACTTGGTTCCAGTGGAATGGAAAACAGCTACCATCATCCATTGGCACAAAGGGGATGCATCCACAGACTCCGGCAGCTACAGACCCATTAGCCTGACCAGCCTTATCTGCAAGTCCATGGAATGAATTATGGACCTTATTAACAAAGATACAGGAAATCAACCAATGCCTGACCCCACCCAGTTTGGCTTTGTCAAGGGGAGATCATGCCTGTTAAACTTGGTGGACTTTTTAGAGACAGTTACCAAAGCCCTAGACAAGGGCAAATCTGTGCATATGGCCTACCTAGATTTAGCCAAGGCCTTTGACACAATTCCCAACTTAGGCATCATTAATAAACTCACGCATCTGGGTATAAACCCATATATTGTCAGGTGGGCTGCAAACTGGCTCACTGATAGAACTCATATGGTCAAAATTGGGGACTCTACCTCCTCCAGCACACGCATAACCAGTGGTGTTCCGCAGGGACTGGTTCTGGGAGCCCTACTGTTCACAATCTAGTTCTCTGAAGTACAGGCTAAAACTAAATGACTGTGGTGGACAAGGTTTGCAGATGACTGTGGCGGACAAGGTTTGCAGATGACTGTGGCGGACAAGGTTTGCAGATGACTGTAAACTGGGAGTGATCATTGAAACCCCTAGCAATGTCAACATCCTGCAAGAAGGTCTTGCACAAACTAGTGATGGGTGCCAAAGTCATGGTCTTAAACTTCATGCAAATAAATGCATTATCATCCCCTTTGGCAAGGGTGATGTTCCTGCAAGCTACCACATCAAAAGCAATACCCTAATCACACAGTCAATGGTGAGAGATCTGAGCATGCAGGTTGGCAGCAGCCTTAACTTCAATTATGTCTCCACAGTGGAAAGAAGGGAATTTTATATTGCTCATATCATAAGTAAGGTTATTGCCTCCAGAAAAAAGATGTTATAACCCCCTATACCCTTCCCTCATCAGGCCAATAATACAATACAATGCACTCCTTGGTATGTTCCTTTCCAAACACATGCAGCAATTGGAAAGACCATAAAGGTTCCTTACAAAGAAAATTCAGGGTCTTCAAGATCTGTATTTTGTGGACAGACTGAAATCATTGTCACTTTACTCAAAGGACCTTAACCTGGTTCATAGATAGGTACTAGGCTATCTGCCCAAAGGCATTTATAAGCCTAGCCAGAATGTGTTGGCTTTCGCCGCCCCCTTAGATTAGTTCCCTGTGCCTCTGTCCAGCAGAGTCACTGAAGTGATCCCTGAGGTAAACTTTCTGTTTCCCATCCACTCATCAAGGTTTCTTTTGAAGAGTGTTAGTGAGGAGCTCTGCCTAATGTAGATTGGGATCTTGTTCCAAAGCATGGGAAGTCTCTGGGACAGGAATCTATCCCTCCAGCACGTCCTATTTATTGTTGTGGTGAGGTTTAGATCCCTAGAGCATGGGGCTCATGGGGATAAGGTTTTCTTTAGGTGGAGCATGTCCATCAATTCTGGTTTGAACATGGCCTTGTATGTCAGGCAGAGATCACCTCTGAGTAGGTGGTATGCAACTGAGTACAGCTGTAATTTCTTCAGTCGAGCTGCATAGGGCATCTGTTTGAGGCCAGTGATCCTCTTGGTGAGGTACTTCTGTGGTCTTTCCAGCTGTTGCAGGTGTCTTGTAAGGTGCATCCCAAATGGGGCATTGTACTCTATGATAGGTCTGATGAGTGATGAGTAGAGGGGCACAATGACCTCTTTTGATCTGGATGCGAACCCTTTTGTGTTTACGTGGGCCATGTAGAAGGATTTTCTAACCACTTTGGCAATGTGATTATCAAAGGTGCGATTACTATCTACTTGGGTCCCCAGATCCCTTATTACATCTTCTGCATTTAGGGGACTACCACCTATGTGGTAGTTTGTGGGTACTTTGTTTTTTCCAAAGGGGATGACTTTGCACTTTTTGGCATTTAGCTTGAGGCCATGATTTGGACACCAGGTATCCGTCTCAGTGAAACTTTTTTGCAGGATGTCTGTGTCAGGCAGAAAGTCAACTATAGCCCCTAGTTTTCAGTCGTCTGTGAACTTGGTCAGCCGTAGTCCTTCTGTGCTTGCCTGTACCTCTGAGAAGTATATGCCGAACAGGAGGAGTCCTAGGACTGAGCCCTGGGGAACTCCACTTGTAACCGATTTAGAGCCGGACCTAGCTCCCGCAACTCTCACCATGTGGGTTCTGTCCATGAGCCAGTTGGCAACCCATCTTGTGACGTAGGGGTTTATGTTCAGACTGGTGAGCTTGTCTATAATACCAGAATGGGGAATGGTGTAGAAGGCCTTTGCGAGGTCTAGGTAGGCTGTGTGTATCACCTTCCCTTCATCTATAGCCTTGGTAACTGTCTCAAAGTCCACCAGGTTTAGGAGGCATGATCTGCCCTTAACAAAGCCAAACTGGGTAGGGTCCAGTGTTTGGAGGTTCCCAATGTCTCTGTTAATGAGTTCCATGATGATGCGCTCCATAGCCTTGCAAACCAAGCTAGTCAGGCTTATAGGGCAATAGTTCCTGGGGACTGTTGTGGCTCCACCTTTGTGGAGTGGAATAACCACTGCTGTGCACCACTCTATGGGTATGTAGCCTGTAGAGAGGCTGAGTTTGAACAGTGTGTTTAGGTGAGGGGTTAGTTTGTCTTTGAGCTCATGTAGGACACAGCCTGGGACACCATCCAGTCCCATTGATGCTGTGTTTTTGGCTTTGGACAGGGCTGTTTTAACCCAAGTGTCTGTGATTTCAGGGACTCTACATTCTTCTTATATGGTTATGGGTCCTCTTGGGGGTGAGAGGGGGGTGAAGTTTGCGCTGAACCTGTCTGCCAGGATGTTGGCGATATTGGTCAGTTCAGTGTAATTTGTGCCATTCTGCACTAACTCTGAGCAGATCTGAGCATTGCCACTTAGATTCTTGACATAGCTAAAGAATGCCTTGTGGTTTTCTTTGGATTCCTTGGCAATTTTTCTTTCAAAGCTCGCCTTGGATGATTTTATGAGGGATCATAGTTTCATGCTGATACTGATCAGGGATGTCTTCCCTTCTTGGGATTTTACTCTTTTCTGTACTAGTTTCCTCCTTCTATTGTATAGCTTGTTTATGGCAGGAGTCCACCAGACTGGTTTCCTTTTCTTGGAGGAGTGAGTCTTGGTTTTGATTGGGATGGCATGATCCATGCATTCTTGTAGGTGCCCGTAGAATACATTAGTAAAGAAATTTGCAGCTTGGACAGCGTTATCCTTCAGCATGGGGGCTTTGAAACTTTCCACCTCGGTCTTAAGTAATGTGAAGTTTGCTTTTGAAAAGTTTTTCACAGTGGTTTTCTTGTCCGGGGGTGGGGGCGGAATGTGGATATCCAAAGTGATTTGTTTATGGTCAGATCTAACCAAAAAGGAGTTGACCTCTGGTGTGGAACACCAGTCGCCCATGTTGGTGATGACCAGGTCCAATATATTGTCACCTCTGGTGGGAGTGTTGACCAGTTGAACCAGGGCGTTGAGTTTATAAATTCTAGGAAATGTTGGGCAAGGGAGTTAGTACTTGAGTAGTTCTCCCAGTTAATGTTTGGATAATTGAAATCACCCAATATTAGGGTGTTTGGTAGGGCCTTTATGTTTCCCAGTCTTTCCAGGAATGTGGAATGGGGGTCCTGGGATATGGTGGGTGATCTGTAGCAAGCTACAATTTGAACTGCAGTTTTGCCCATTGTTAGTTGCACGTGGATGATCTCTGAAGCATCGTGCTGTGACACTAACCTGGAGGTGTGGGTATCCTTGATGAATATGGATACGTCCCCGCCTTTTGTATTTCGGTTTGGGTTCTGTGGCTGAAATGTATGGTATGAGTTGTAGCCTGGTAGTGCTGGGGTGCTCTCTGGAGCCTTAAACCAGGTTTCTGTTACTGCACATATATCGATTTTCTCCATACTGAGGAGTGCCTCGAGTGCGTGCATTTTGAGGTTCAGACTTCTGGCATTGAGTAGCACTACCCTCAGTTTTTTATTACTTATGCTATTTACGGTGGTAGGTTTGTCTTTTGAGCCTTGTCTAAAAAAGGCACTATGGGGTGGCAAGAGCCTTGGCCAGTATTCAAAAGCCTAAGGGTGACAGGTGCAAGCTGTCTCTAGCGAAGCAGCGTGGCTTGTCGGGCATGTCATCCCAGGCAGACAGACACTGGGTCCCTTTTGAATGACACCAGAAACTTAGCCAATTGTTGAAATTGAGTATTTTTTCTTTATACCATGGTATCATTCTTGGTGAGGGCAGGATGCTACTCAGGGTCAGGGTCATACTGGCCTGGGCTACATGATCAGAGAGCTCTTCCATGTCTCTTTTTCATGTAGTCCAGAGAGGTATGGCTCAGGTCATTCACACCAACAAGGACAATGACAGAGTCATATTTGTACTTGTTCTGTAGTGACCTGAGTGCTTGTGTTATGAGGCGGATCCTGGCACCCGACAGGCAGCTAACAGTAACCTTCTCCTTATTTAGCTTAGTGAGTGGGACGTCAGTGTGCCTGACTATAGAGTCATCTATTACTAGTATGTTGGGTATGTTATTTTGCCTTAAGGGCTGTGATTGCATGGCACACTGGTTTTGTGAAGTATGTGTTTCATGGTTTGTGTTGGGGGGGGGTGGAGGTTGCTAGGGTGTTTGCTTTGGATGTCTCTGTTGGTTTTCCAGATTTTTATTTAGAGCCTCTGAGTATGTTTTCATGCATTTATGTGTGTTTTTTCCAGTGCTACTTTAATGGGTTTATGTGAGACTGGTGGTGTGATGCAAGTATTTCCCTTCTACTCTTGACTGTCTGATCCAGTCTTGGGTTGTGAGAGATTAGCCTCTAGTTTGTCTGTATAATTGCATCTCTTGCATTTATTGGTGCTTGGTGGTAGGAGGAGAGGGTTGTCTGTGTACATGAGGCAGTTGTAACATTGCCTCAAAATGCCCAGATTCACCAGTTGGACTGGAGAGTACACCTGAAACTGCCCTTTGGACATGCCTGGATAGGTACAGTGAACTGTTTTACTGGATGGCTGGTAAGGTCAAACAGAGAGCCTTGTCCTTCTGTACAGTACAGGAGGGTCTAGTGCTAGAGTTTATAAGTGCTTGCTAGAAGTTTTGAGTAAGTGCCAGGCTGAGAAATGAGTGGCTTGAGTGCTTAAGCTGAAAGCTTGTCTAGTTCCAAGGGAAAAATTGAAGAGGACACTTTGTGGAGCCGGGAATAGTTTTACCCTAGCTAACTGGTGCTGCCCGGTGCGCAAAACCGGGCAAATATGGTATTTATAGCAGAGAAATTAAAGAGAGCAATTAGCCCAAAATGGCCAATAAACTACTAATTTCTGGGCTGAAACCATTCCTCCAGGGACAGACAGGCTGCTCAAAGCTACCCTCTCTCACAGGTGAACAAAGAACTTCCTTCTATCCAAGTAAGGTATGGGCAAACACAAAGATTTGTAACACAGCCCTGAATTAAGTACTGACTTGAAAACTGGACTATACTAGCTTAGAAAGGTGGGAAACAAATATATATATATTTTTTAGAAAATAAAACATACACACACAAAAAACACTAAATGCACAGAAAAGGCTACTTACTGTTATATATCGCAGATCAGAGTTGTAGTCAATACCACTGGTAATAAATTAGGAAGAAACACAAATACAGTAAAAGCAGATGAATAAACTACAATTTTATATATATATATATATATATATATATATATATATAAAACAATAGAAAATGAACAAACTGATTTAAACAAGTTACCCAATTAACCAGAAAAAAAAGCTCAAAACTGAGCCCTGTTCCAGCAGTCTTCAATCAGACAAGTTCTAACTGCACACCCCTGCTTACTAGGGTGCAGGGGAACCTTCTCCAAAAAAGATGGCCTGGATCAGTGCTCAAGTTATACAAACAAAGCTAGATTCAGCAGACCTGAATCTGGTCTATGCTACAGCAACAAGCCGCACCAATTTCAGAAAGAAACAGTTCAAATTAACAGGCACAATAAGCCTGTGACCAGATATTCCCAGCTCAGAAGGGAAGAATCCAGCCTCTCCTCCCACAAGAGAGCAGACCACAAGCCTTCTTAATGTAGAATAACTGTCCTGAAGCCCAAGTGCTTAAGCTAGAACTAATACACTTTTAGAATAGCAGACACTGGGCCTTCAATCAGCAATTCTCAGCTTAGAAGGATGTAAGCTACCTGTCCTGCCGCAACAGTGCAGACCACAAACCTTCTTAATGTAAAACAGCCTGTATGAAGCCCAAGTGCTTAAACCAAAAGACTTAGAATAACAATTACAATTTAATCAGGCTACTACCAAGCAGTAATAAATGCAGCAGACTAAATAAAATTGAGTACTTTTAAGAAAAGCAAAATAAAGTAGGAGGAAAAACAAATACAGTAAAAGCAAATGAATTTTTTTTTTCGGGCCTTCTCAGATCTACTTTCTGTATTAAGTACAGTGAACACTAGACTCAGAATATGATCTCACTGTACTTGGCTAAGTGAGCAATGAGATGGACCCAGGAGGAGTGTTCTAATACAGACTTACAGGAGAGGCGGGCATTTCCAGAGCCAGCAACACTAATACCACAACACAAGAACAGGGAGGGAGGGTGAGAAACTAACTGCAGAGAGACACAGAGGACACTGTTCAGAAACACACAATTAGGAAACAGAAAAAATTTAAATACAGTACTTTTAAACTGCAAGTTTGTACTTAACATAATATTAAATGCACTACTGCAAGTTTCACTTAACTTCAGCTTCTAATGCAGATGTTTGTAGCCAAGCAAGTCTCTCAGGAATTGAGCATAACATGATTTCTCAAACTTTGTGGCTAGCACTTAAAGTACAGAGGAAACCCTCTAGGCTATTAAATATCAGATAACAAAGAAGTGATAACACCCCCCCCCCCTCTATAGCAAACAGACACACAGCACACTGTTCAGAAACACACAATTAGGAAACAGAAAAAATGAAAATACAGTACATTTAAAACTGCAAGTTTGTACTTAACAAAATATTAAATGCACTATGGTATGTGACATCAACAGAACTTGCTGGAGAGACAGATTTGTCTCTCAGAGGTTGACCCACCTTTCTATTCATGTTAAACAAAGCCCCTCATTTGCCCAATTTAAGCGTAATTTGGACAGTTAGATGTGTAACTGGAAATTCACCCCGAGAGTTCCACCTGTGTCCCTCTTGGACAAAGGCGATAGGTGCTGATTTTAGTGTCTGCTTGTACCAGACACCCTTGGGAACACAGGATGAACTTGGCTAGGCTTGTAAGGGCCCTGGATCCATTAGTCTAGTAACCTCCTATGATCTGCATGTTTATGTGTAAAGTCTGTATTACCGGATATAGTTACAAGCAAGTTTGACTCAAATAGCTATAAAAGATGCAAGGATTAGTTTAACTTATTAGTTTATCTGCATTTGTTAACTGGCATAGAGCCACTAATCAACATGGACTCTCTTCAAATTCAGAGCAGAAGTCCTATATTAATAAGTGACTTGCTAAGAGTCTCCCAGCAGGCAAAGTGAAGTTGAAGGAATCAAACTGGACTATAGGAAGCAGCTCATAACCTAAAAATATGCACTAACATCTGGACAGTTTTTCCTTGGCCTGTTGCTTTGCATAAGTTAAGTCCCAAAAGTCCATTATTTTTATAACTGCTGTACTGTCTAGAGGCGTTTGTAAGGCTGTCCCAGTTATTTTTTAAGTATGTGAGTATATGCTAAGACGGGTTGATACTACATCTAGAATTAATTTCATGACTTGCACCTACACTAAGATAGGCTCAAATTCTCCTGTAGCCCTGAAATGAATTGTGCTGATGATTAGAGAAGTGAATGAATGAAATCTGATTTAAATAACTATTTAATACATACCTAATAAATTGAACATAGGCTGAGAATAACTGCAATTCATGTATATATATAAAAAATGTAATTCACATATAAATAAACAGTGATCACGGCACTGTCATTTTGTATGTCATAGCAGGAGGATAGCAAGTGCATATTTTACAGAATAACAGTCCTGCAAGTGCTCAAATTCACAAAGGTGGTGCACAATTGTGTAGGCCTGGTTCATGTTAAGAGAACACATATTACATAACTGTGGAATTCACAAATCCTATATATTTGTGGAGTGGTTACAGGTACTTTCATATACCCCTGAAGCAGTCTGTGTATGTAATGCAGCATACATAAAACAATGTCTGTCCTGCTTTGCAATGATTCATAATGCAGAGCCCTGCAATGTAACATCCTCCAGACCAGACAATAATGATGAACAAGTGTAGTCTAAATGCCCTTACTGTAAATAAATATCCTTGATCATACTGCAGACTTGAACTGCTGCTCCAAAACTCAAACTGTTGCTCCATATGACTTGGTTGAATAACATCACAGCATGTCAAGAAAGAATATAGCAACATTGCACCTAAAACATTAGTGTATATGTACTGTATATTACATCAGAGTATAATGTACATGACCTTTGTGACAACCTCCAGGGCATATATGAAAATCCTGTGTTTGTTTGTAATTGACTATGCAGTTGCCGGGTAAGATTTATATTTTATTTTTTCACCACTGTTTTTCACTGTTTGTAGGAAAACATGGATAGCCTGTAGAACGAAGATTTACTTTGATTTATATTTTGTTGTTTTCTAATTTTCACTGTTTATTGTTAGAAAGGGATAGGTTTTAAACAGGTATTACTCATTCCAAGGGGCCTAGTCAGCTATAAATTCACACACAAACACACAGTGCTGAGAGAAAATCCAAAGCTTACCTGTAACAATCCTGTGTTGGTTTGTAACGGAGGTGCAACTGCGAGTGATAGCTGAAATGTTTGCACGTCATCTAAACGAATTCTAGCTTTTTTGCATATTTCACAACTGATACGGTCAGACCAGCAAATTTATTCTACTTAATATTTAGTTGTATATTGTTTGTGTGAGTTTTCTCATAGAAGTTGATTTAAAATCTCTCTGAATTCTGTGGTTACTGATTTTGATTATTCTTTTCTTTTACAAATATTTATTTTGCAGCTGAAAATGGAGTCCTTAAATGATTATACCATTAATTATTTACTAAAGCACAAGTATCTTGTACAGTGTACTAAATGCTATGTATATTTAAAGGTAACACCTGATAACACTGGTGATCTGTGTTCCTTGTGCCAAAAGTTGGATGATTTGCTTACCATTATTAGTAGTAAATCTAGACTGGACGATGATTGCACTTGTACAATTGGCACAGCTTGGAGAACTGTTATTACACATATTAATAACTGAACTGATCAGATAAATAATGTTAGGGAAAGAGCAACTAAAACACATTTAGGAAAGAAAGTGTCTACTGCCAGTAAAGATCACTCAACCCCCTACTGAACAAGACAATACCACTGACAGTATTCAGCAACCTACAGATTCAAAGCATACAGAAGAAAATAAAAAAAGAAAGGATGGAGTTTACAACATACATCAAGGAAGAAAATGTAACTGATAAATGTCTATAAAGCAACAGAATATATACTAAAAAGGACACGGCTTTGTTATGTAACACCGAGTACAGGGAATGATAACATTTTTCTATAAGAAAACCTTCAGTCTACAGAAAAGGGCATCATTTTTCCAAAATAAAATGTAGAAAAAAAGAATAAAAATGATATGCTTGCAAATGCAATAACCAATGAAAACAGTGGGATTAATGAGTCTAATGGTGATGAAGAGCATTCCTTTGTAGCAACTGGCAGATGTTAATTATTGAATTAGAAGCTGAAGATTCTTCAGATCTGGTCTGAAAGCATATTCTTGTAAATGGATATTCAGTTAATAAACAAACCGATACTTACATTTGCAGAAAAGATAATGAACATTGAATAGTGTTAGGAGAAAAAATAGAGGATGTTAGAAAGGCCATAGAACACCTTCATGTTAGGAAGTATGAATCTGTTTTTATTCATGTTGGTACAAATGATTTCATCCACAAGGACTCTCTGACTGTTAATAAGGAACTTACAGCTCTCTTAGACAGCACAGCATGTATAGATGTTTGGATGTATTTTTCACAAATCACATACAGAAAGGAGAGTCAGTACATTGTAAATGAAAAGATTTTGGGGGTAAATACCTACATGAAAAAAAAATTTCTTATTTTAAAAAATGGAAATGTGTAGAACATCCAAGGCTAATTTTGGACACACACGTGTTCAGACAGGATGGCGTGCATTTGTCAAGATCAGGAAAGAAAATTTTGCAGCAGATATTTTTTGATAAACACAGGGCAGGATTTTTGACAAGTTGAAAGATCACAGACAGCAACATTTGATACATCTCTGATGGTTGCTAGTGCTAGGAGAAATAATAAAGTTTTTTTTTTTTTTAATTGGAAATGTTGCTACGTTTCCACAAGATTTATGTTGTTATTCTTTGTGAAACATGGTTAAAAAACAATAAATGGAAACCAGTTCTGTCAGGGTATAAATGCTTTTACTGTAACAGACATTCTAACAAACAAATCAGGTGGATGTGTCATGATAGGGATTAAAGATTGTTATGAGATCTGTGATTATTACATGTTCAGTGATAACACCAATACTGTACTGTGTAACTGTGACAATAAATGCAACACTGGAACATATAACAGTTGTTGGCATGTACAGATGACCTAGAGGAATTTATAATTTTTTTTGCATGAAACAGAGGAGGGAATAATAATAGTTGCTGGGGACTTAAAATAATCAGAAACAGACAAATAATATTGATTCAGCATTAGTAAGGAAATTATTTACAACATATGTTCAGGAACAACTGTAAAAAGCCTACCAGGGAAAGGAACATACTAGGCATAGTTTGTGTTCCTAAAGACATTATTGTTACATCATGGTAAGTTTTACCACCGTTGATGTGCAGTGACCATAGGATATACAGGTTAATTTGTTGCTATATGATTTTTCCAAACTGAAATCTAAACCAGTGTACAAAAGATTAATAAACTATATGGAAGCAAAAAAGTAAAACTAACTGGAATGATGTGTTCAGTGGAAAAACTGCAGAAGGAATGTGAAAAGCTTTGAAAGAGAAACTGTTGCATCTAAAAAAATCAAAAAAAATATTTAACATCATGCTATAGGTACACAACTCCAGGAGGATAGATTTTCACATGAACAAGATACTTGATTAAGATGAGAGACAAAAAAAATAGGAAACTGAAAACAGGTTGAACTACGACTTTGAAAACAAAAATACACAAGCTGGACAAATTAAACGGCATGATACAAGATCAAGAACAATAGGAAATGTATATAAAGATACTGAACATAAAAAACTATTTTATAGCTACCTAAGATATGATAGGAGTAAAGACATACTAAGTGATAACCTGTGTGTAGACTCTAAAATTTATTTTCAGAAAACAACAGATTATAAATATATTTACAAAATTTTAAGCAAAGCAATTTGGCTATACAAATGGGGTGATCCATTGTTCTAGTGACATCCAGGTAACCTCAGATACTGAAATCAGATTATATTATACTGAAAAAGAACTACACAAACTGGATCAAAACAAAGCACAGAGAGGAGATGGAATTAGTAATAATGATCCGAGAACACTTTGGCATGAACTACAGTACCATTATATCTGTTATTAAGTCATACAAACATGGAGACATTCCTGAAGACTGGAGACATACACTTATTAAACCTGCCTTTAAGGAAAAGGGGAGTAGAAAAAACCCAGTGTCATACAGGCCCATAAGTTTACTTTCAGGTTGTGGAAAAATAATGGAGAACATTATATTTGATAAATTATTGTAGAAGTGGAAAGGCTGGGCCTTGAAACCATATATCAGAATACATATGTCAAAAATAGATATACTGCCACCTGCAACATGATGTTCTATAACAATATAAAAACAGCTATGAATGAAAAATTGTGCTGTGATGTAATTTATATAGATTTAACTTTAGGATAG
This sequence comes from Protopterus annectens, assembly GCF_019279795.1. Lineage (NCBI taxonomy): Eukaryota > Metazoa > Chordata > Ceratodontiformes > Protopteridae > Protopterus > Protopterus annectens. Next base: position 1,310,007,182 of record NC_056735.1, on the reverse strand, counting down.
CTACATGGTTTACAAATAGGACACAGGAAGTATCATACAGCAATTGGACAGGTGAAATATGTGGCTATAATCAGTGTGTCTTACAGGGTTGTATCCTAGGCACATACTTGTTTAGATGATATCTTTCATGTCTTTTTCATCTGAGGTATTCTATAGTCTGTATGCAGATGTCTTGAAAATGGGTAAACTGATTACATGTGCTACAGATAGTCAAGTTCTTTTGCAGAAATGCACTAAATTGACAATTTGGGCATGAGATAATAATATGCTGATAAATATATCAAAAATTAAGCACATGAAATTTGGGAGTCATAAATTGAAAGGTGAATATTTAATTCAGCACACAATGATTGAAACTGTAGACTCAGTTAAGGACCTGGATATGTGGGGTAGGTACAGCTTTGAGTTTTTCTGATCATATCAACCAATTGGATAATGATAGTCATAGAACTATAGGTTGTATAAAAAGATTAATAAAGTTTAGGAAACCAGAAATAATGAAGTCATTTTTGTTACTTACATTAGACCTAAACTTGAGTATGGGCTAATATAAGAAAACAAGCATGAATAAACTGGAGAGAGTTGATTCATTCCAAAGGGGTTCAATACTTGTCAGCCTGGGAGGACATGGTTGACAGGCCATGCTGCTTTGCCAGAGATGGTCTTTACCTGTCACCTTTAGGCTTTTGGATATTGGCCAAAACATTATCCACCCATATAGTGCCTTTTTTAGACACTGCTAAACAAACAAACATTCTAGTATAACAAAAGCTACTCAGGACAAGCTAAAGGTGTTACTGATCAGTACTAGGAATCTCAATAAGAAACTGCACTCCCTGGAAGCTCTCCTCACCCTAAAGAATGCTGACGTCTGTGTAGTTACTGAAACATGGTTGAAAGCCACAGAAAGCAGTCTGGCAGTACATGGCTATAATGTTTTTCACACATTCCAACCACCCAGTTAACATGAAAGAGCAAAAGGTGGAAATGTGTATATCTACATAAAAGATAAGCACACCTCAAGGCTGGTCAAGCAATATGACATACTTGAGGTACTCCATGTACAACTAACTATGGAAAAATCCATTACCATATTCTTGTAAGCTACAAGACCCCACCATCAACCAGGAAACCCATACATTACACCTGAAGTTACTATAACAACTCACTATCCAGCCCAATACCATACTCATGGGTGATTTTTAACTATCCCTCCAGTAACTGGGAGGCATAGATGACCACTAACATGCAAGCCCAAATATTTCTTGATTTTGTAAATTCAAATGCCTGCAGCAGCAATGCTCTCCCACTAGGGGAACAAATATGCTAGTGACAAATATAGGAGAGTGCTTCCCACCCCCTAGTGTAATGTCCAAAGATCAGATCGCAAAGCAGCCTACCCTGAAATAAAGGAAAAATTAGTCCCACCACCTAAACCCAAAAACTTTAAAACTTTACTAAGGTAAATTACACCCCTATTAACAGGCAATATAGGTAGTTTCCAAGCTCCACAAAACAGAAGTGAGCCAGCAGGCTGTAGGATTCATTGTTTATTCAAACTAGCTCAAAAGCATAGTATATAAATAAAATAAAAAAAGAGATCAAACAGACTGGTTTCTGCTGTAACATTTACATAGCCTTCATCAGTGCAGTAAAGACATGAAAATGTTCTCTTTTTATATAACCACTAGGTGAGGCTCTAATTTAATGAATTAATTAGCAGTCCTAATAAAAGGTACTCATTTAGTCTTGGTGACATTAAGTTCCCCAGTTTAATAATCCATTTATTTTCCTTGCTATTCAAAATCTGGTGCCATCCTGCTTTGCTAGTCCTATTTCCAATAATTCTGTCTATCACAGTAAAATTAAAGGATGCATTCTTGTGTGCCTCAGTGTGCTTATATAAAGCATTGGTAAGCTTCTTGTGCCTAATGTCACTATAATGTTCAGAAATTTGAATTTGAGTGGTCTGGATGGTTGTCCCACATAAAACGCAGAACAGGTAAAGGAAGCCAAATAGATCACCCAGTCCATCTGTCAGTTTGCAAAAAAGAAAATGTCAAATACTTGTCCAGTATTTTTACTAGTAAACTGACGTGTTTTCATTACTTTTCTGCAGCGAGTACAATGACCACAGGGAAAACATCCTTTAAGCTGGTCCCCCATGAGTTGTTTGTATGGAATCACCCTTGCATTTCCATCCATGTTTATGACTTAAATGTGACCCCAAGTTCTTACCTCTCCTAAATGAAAAATGACATCTGTCATCCAAAAAAATCGGAAAGTTTAGCATCTGCTAGAAGGATGTTCCAGTGTCTGAGAACACTATTAAGTAGAATATCAGTGTTCCTTCCATAGGTAGTGACCAGTCGAATGGTGGAGTCCTTGTCCAGGGACTTGTCTCTATCTCAGAAGGTCCTGCCTGTCACGATTGGCCACCCAATGTCTGGCCTTACAGATATTCCCCATTTTGTAGCCTCTGTTTCTGAATCTGGTGGTTAGATCTTCCTCATAGGCTTCATATGTGGCATAATTTGAACATGTTTGTTTCATGATTAAGAACTGTGATTTCAAAATGTTTCTGCATATATGTGGAGGATGAAAGCTGGAAGCATGGAGAAGGGAGTTATATTGGGGGTATTTACAATACACTTCTGATGCCAATGTATGGTCACTGCTCCTAGTTACTAAGACATGTAAGAAGGTGATCCTGTCAGTGTTATACTTAACTGTGAATTGTATACCCCATCTGTTATCATTTAAATAGACAAACTCCATGAGATAGTCAGAATCTGATCTCCATACTAACCAGCAGTCATCCAGGTATCTTCTCCAAATATCAATCTCATCTAGATAGAGATTGTGCGCAATTGTCATAGATGAGCTGTTCTTCAAGGTGGGTCATAAATAAGCATATATGGGAGCAAAAGAAGCTCCCGTAGCCATGCCTTGGATTTGTAAAAAACATTTATTCTGATAGTAGAACATGTTCTTAGTAAGAACGCGTTCAGCAAGGCAAATTAAAAAGGAATTGAAGCCAGGTTGGTACAATTCAGACTTATATAACCAATACTCTAATGCTTCCAGGTCCACCCAGTGGGGAATGTTAGTATACAATGCAGAAACATCTAGGGTACAGAGTAACCACCCTGGCTCAAGCTGCATCTCAGAAATTAAGGAATTCTGTGGTGTCCTGGATACGAGCCATGACCAATTTCAAAAGTGGTTTCAGATATTGTGTAAGAAACTGGGATAGCGGTTCTGTAATCAAGCTCCTACCTGAGACTATGGGTCTAGCGGGTGGCTGTTCAAAATGGAAGTTTGATGGACAAGGTCTGTAATTCTCAAACCCTTCTAGCAGAGGTAATAGCCACCAGAAAGGCTGTTTTCCATGATAGAAAGTTTAGATCTGCAGTAGTGGCAGGCTCAAAAGGCAGAGCGACCAGAGCTTGGAGAATGATAGTAAGGTCCCACAGGGTGACAGGATTTTTGACTGGGGGGCATAGCAAAAAGGTGCCTTTGATAAAGGCTTTACACAGTCTAGAAGATGCGAAGGATGGTGAATTCTCACCCACATGAAGATGAGAAATGGCAGCCAACTGAACTTTGACAGTAGAAGAACTAGCTCCATGCTGGAAAATATCAGCTAAAAAATCAAGAATAGCAGAAATAGGAGCTGTGAAAGGATCTAAACTCTTCTGAGAGGCCCAGAAAGAAAAACGTTTCCACTTGCTGTGATAAACCTTTCTAGTTGAAGACTTATGAGCAGCTACCAAAATAGACTTAACTGAGGAGGAAGGTCCGGGAGTCCTAGCAATCATGGGAACTGGAGCAGCCAAGCCGTGAGCTTCACACTGACCAGACTCAGATGAGGCACCCCCTACGGGTGTGAAATCAGATCCTGAATGGGCTCTAGGATCCAAGGTGGAGCCGGAAGGTGAGACCAAAGAAAAGGAAACCATACCTGGCGAGGCCAGAATGGAGCAATGAGGATCACCTTGCTCCCCAATCGACAAGCTTTCTGCAGAAACCTCAGAATGAGAGGAACTGGCAGGTAAGCATACAGTAGACCAGGAGGCCAAGCATGAACTAGAGCATCTCTGGGGGACTCCCCCAGCAGGGGGTTCAGAGCAAAAAACCTGCTGCACTTCATGTTGGAAGGAGATGCGAAGAGATCACAGCAAGGTTGACCCCACTTGCTGAAGATCTGTTCCGCTACTGACAGATTCAGAGACCACTCGTAAGGCATCAGAATGGTCCAATAGACGGTCTGCTAGAATGTTGGACCTTCCTGGAATGTGTGTTGCAATGAGAAAGCAACCGGTGGAGAGCACCCATTCCCACACTCTCATGGCCTTGCGACAAAGGGGGTGAGATCTGGTCCCTTCCCATTTGTTGATATAACAGACTACTGATGTGTTGTCTGATTGAATGGGAATAGTTTCCAGAGGAAGAAAGGCATGAAGGGCCTGCAACACTTGAAGGACCGCTGTCATCTCTAGGACACTGATATGCAAGCTGGTCTCTATGGAGGCCCACAGGCCTTGGACTGTCCTGCCCAAACAATACCCCCCCACCCAAGTTGGGAGGCATCCATGGTCACTGTGGTTTGGGCCAGGGCTGGAACAAAGGGTCCCTCCAAAATGTCCGGAGAGCTCATCCACCATATGAGGGGTGACTGACACACTTGACTTAGGTGGATAGGATAGGTTAGTGGTAATTCCAACAGGGACCACTGAAATGCTAAAGTCCACTGAAGAACCTGCATGTGTAGCCGAACACATGGAAGAAGAGTTATGGTTGCCGCCATTGAGCCTAGGGCCCTCAACACTGATTCTGCTGCGGTAAATCAGGGAGACATGTATCCTAAGGTTTTGAACTCTGGAGTGTGTCTATCCTGGCACCAATGTAGTCTATTACCTGTACAGGCTCTAATAGAGATTTGTATGTGTTGATTGTGATACCCAAACTCAGGGTAAGTGTCATAAAGTAATCCCTGGTTTGGGAAAGTAGACACCTGGTGGGAGCAGTGAGGAGCCAATTATCCAGGTATGGATAGACCTGAATCCTCTGAAGCCTCAGGTGAGCCACTACAACTGTCATCACTTTGGTAAACACCCTGGGGGCTGTGGTGGGACCAAAGGGTAGGGCTCAAAATTTATAATGATTGGCCCCTATCTGGAAGTGGAGGAACCTACTGGACTTCTGTGCATTTTTATGTGATAGTAAGCATCCTGGAGATCTAACGAGCACCTCCAGTCACCCTTTTGCAGGTACGACATGATGGCCTGTAGTGTGACCATCCGAAGCTTCTCTTTGGCAAATGACAGGTTCAGGGTAGAGAGGTCCAGAATGGGCCTTAAGTCCCTCATTTTCTTTGGCACCAAAAAGAACCTGGAGTAGAAGCCCGATCCGGACTGATATGGGGGGGATGGTTTAGATGGCTCGTTTTTCTAGCAGCTTGGAAATTTCCTGTGCTGCTGCCTCCCTTTGTGTGGGTAGAAAATCGGGGAGGTGTTTGGGAGATATGGGGAAACCCGTGAAGAGGATAGAATATCTGCTGGGATATGATTTGAAGCACCCAGCTGGGTGCAAGGACAATCACCCCCCAACTGCCTCCAGAGTAGAGCAGCCGGACAACCCCTCAGGGTTGCTGCCCGGGTCTGTCTGAGAATGGTTCTCGAGACCTGAAGTTTCACAGACCCCCTCGGCCTCTGGGCCAGTGTCCATTCTGTCTCTCTATGCCTCTAGGGGAAGAAAAGCCCTGAGTGTCCTGGGAATACTTAGACTTCTGGAACCACATCTTCTTTTGCCCTCTCTGGTTCCAGGAAAAGGGTTAGAGAAGCGGATCCCAATGGCAGATAGTGTCTTCCCATGATTCTCACTCTCGATCAGAGTCTCCTTGATGGTCTTACCGAAAAGTGTCGAGCCGTCATAAGGGGCATTGGCAAAGGACCCCTTAAAGGGTTCAGTAAATTGGAACAACCTGAGCCAGACGTTATGCCTCATGGACACTCCGGACTCAGCCACCCTAGCCGCACCTTCTGTAGCATGGGAGAGGAGTCACATGGACATATTTGAAACTGCTTTCAGAGTGGCCATTTTCATGGAGAATGAAGCCTTGTCCTCCTGCGACATGAACTTGGGTGGAGACTCCTCCAGCTCCTTTACTAGGTCGCGTTGGAGTCCAGTGACATGGGCCAAATAATTCAGCCCCCTGATTGAAAAAGTAGCTGAAGCATACACCCAATTTCCTAGGTGGTCCATCATCCATGACTCACGGTCAGGTGGGTGGACAGAGGAACTTTCCTGAGATAGTTCCCTCTTCGTGGCTGCTGCTACCACCATGGTATCCACTGGGGAGCCCTTACTCCAGGAAGGCCTGTCAATGGGGGGAATTAAAACCTTATTGGGACACTTTGGGATCGGCTCCATGGTATCTGGTTCCTTCCATGACCGTGAGTTGATCAAATCCACTAAAGGATCTGTGGGAGGGGACACCCAGGAAGTAGACTGGTCCATGCTAAAAGCCTCCAGGAACACAGACTCATCAGAGAAGGGCTTGGGGGCAGACCAACCTCCCCGCTGGTGCAGGATCTCCATGATGTCTTCAAAGGAGACATCCTCGAGAGGTGATCTTGGGGAGCCCTCCCCATCATCTAAATCTGTGTTCTCAGTTAGAGACTTGGGGGAGTTCAAGTGCCTACTCTTGCACGTATGCTTGTAAGGCACATCTCCAGTGGGGCTCTCAGGGGACCACTCACAAGCCATCTGTTCCTCTCGAAAACTGTCAGGGGCTCTTCGAGCATGGGCAGTCCCTCGGGTAAGACAATGGGGACCATAGACAGAGCCGTGGGCGTCTGGGCAGAGTCCGATGGGGCTATCACGGGTCTTGATCCGATAGAGAGGACCTTTTCTACCACATCAAATGCCAAAGGACAGCGAACCTCCTGGGAAGCTAATAAGGAGGCCGGTCTTCCTGGGTCTGACGTGAGAATCAGAGCTGGTGCTGAAGTGGCTGGAGCTCCGAGGGAGGGAACCTGGCCTGACAATGTCGGAGCCAATGGAAAAGGTTCCACTTCTTCGTATCCGACACCCAGGCTCTGGCTCAGGGAGCGGCTCGGATCTGAACTGGTTGGATCTGAGATGCTCCAGGCAGCTGCTGGCATCGAGGAAACAAGGACTGTCGGCCCTTACCAAGGCCAACTTCGGATCCGAGAATTCTGAAGTCAAAGGTCAGATCGAGGAAGGAGAAATGGGTTTAAAAAAAGGAAGCAAGCTCCCCCATTCAGAGGGAGGGGGGCTGACGTCCCCCATCTGGATCTGTGTACGGATAAAGTGTGTTATCATCTCATCCAGATCTATGTCTGATACGGAGCAGGTTGACCATGATGAGGACAAGGACTCTGACCTGGCGGGTTGTATAACCAAGGCCCGGGAGACTGTACATGCCTCTTCTAGCTCTGGGGAGAACCTCGAAGACCAGAGCTGAGGGGAGTCACAGATCCGTGCTGACTTGCTTGTGGAAGTGAGGTTCGGGGACCTCTTCCTCTTTTCCTTCGTCTTTGACTCTCTCTCCCATTCTCTACCTCTCCTCTACTCCACTGCCACAGGCTTAGATGCAGAGTCCCAGCCTGGGAGGGAAGGAGGCCAGAGGAAGGGAAGCGGGAGAGGCAGTCAAAGCAGGCGCTGTGACTGAAACTGAAGATGAGGAAGGAGGATCAGAAGCAGGCAGAAGACCCTTGAGGGCCAACTTGGATTTCCTATCTTTTAAAGCTTGGGGATTGAACCCCGCACAAATGAAGCAATCCACACTAATGTGGGCCACACCTAAGCACAACACATGCACAGAGTGTGGCTATCCACTGGGGAGAGCTTATGGCCACACTCTGTGCAGTGCTTAAAGATAAACGTTTCAGCCATACTACAAGAAAAGAAAGAAGCCCTAAAAAAGACAGGCAAAAAACTTTCTTTCTTTATAGTAAAAGACACACACTCTCACCCCACTCACAACACTAGACTAGAGGCAACACTAAAGGGGGGAGGGGCACCACAGACAAACTACTCTAACTAGCTAAGCAAACCTACACTCAACACCAAAGTGAGGGCAGGGGAGAATGGGGACCTACACTAACCTAAATCGGCTAAAAGAAAGAGAATTTTCAAAACTTACAGTACGAAATCACCCACTGCTAGCTGAAGCTCTGAAGACAAAATGTATAACAAATCATGGCATATGAGATCTGGGGATGGAAGGCAGTGGAGGTGTATTATAGGTAAGGGGAGGAGTCTGGTGCTAGTAATATTTGCCGGCTCGGATCCGATACGGATCTGTATTCCCACAGATTGAAGACCAAATGAAGTAAACTACTTCAGATTGTCCCTCGTTAGTCTAAACAAGTGGATCAGGGAACTAGTTAAGTATCTAAGTTGAAAGATGAAAGCTGACTGGGGTAAAAACTAGCCTCCAAAGCTAAAGATAACCATTGGGCATTCTTCAGTTATGTCCACAATCTTAATGGAAACACTCAACAATTTGTGGAATTAGTTGTAGATGGCATTATCTATACTCAGCCAGAAGATATAGCACATAGTACAGTTGTGTACACTTACCATAAATGTAGATGTTCGAGTGTATTCACTGTTGCAGTCATTACATTTGGGTAATCTGCTTACACGTTGCCCTAAGTCGGCCTGATTAACAAAGTCTTGGGTCCTGTGTCGGTTGCTGTCCATTCTTCCATGACATCAGGGGTATAAAACAAGCAGCCAATGCCATTATATCAGTTTTTCTTGCCCCAGATGTCAGGTGCTCCCCTAATGGGAAGCAATTAAACATAAAACACAAAGGTATACCTCCAACAAAACAGCAAATACACCAAAAAGGCTTTCAAGCATAGTACAGGAAAGTAGAGGTATAGCCAAAAGAAGTTAGGGGGCAGGAGGGAGGGTAACCAGGACTGCAACAGTGAATACACTTGAACTTCTACATTTATGGTAAGTGTACACAACTGTACTATGTTCTTCGTGTTTCACTGTTGCAGTCATTACATTTGTGTAGATTCCCAAAGCTACGGTTGGGACGAGTAGTTTAGATAGCATTAGGGCCAGCTATAAGGCCCTGCAATACTGCAGTGGCAAAGCCAGCTCTGGATTTAGAGAAAACTGGCAAATGATAATGCTTGGTGAAAGTATGTACAGAACTCCAGGTAGTAGCTTCTAGGATATCTATGGTATGAACGCATCTGAGAAAGCCTGTAGATGTAGATGCAGCCCTGGTGGAGTGAGGTCTGATCCCCTGGGGGATAGGTTTTCCACGGTGCTTCTAGCAGAAATGAATGCAATGGCTTATCCATTTAGAAACGGTTTGTTTTGAAATAGCCTTCCCCTCTGGCCCTGCAGCAAATGCTACCAGGAGTTGTTCAGATTTTCTTTGAGGTTTAGTCCTGTCCAAGTAGAATCCAAGTTGTCTGTGCAAATCCAAGGAATGCAGTATCCATTCCCCTTTGTTCTGTGGATTGGGAAAGAAGGTTGGCAAATGAATGGACTGATTAAGAGCCACACTGGATACCACCTTGGGCATGAAGGATGGACTGGTTCTGAGTGACACCCTGTCCGCATGAAAGATGATGAAAGGCTCCACTGCCATAAGGGCCTGTAATTCAGATACCCTTCTAGCTGAAGTGATTTCTAAAAGGAAAGCGGTTTTCCAAGAAAGAAATTTTAAGTCTGCAGTAGCAGCTGGCTCGAAAGGAGGTAGAGTGAGTTTCTTCAATACAAAGTTAAGGTCCCAGGCTGAGATTAGAGCTCTCCTGGGTGATCTCAAATTTCTGGCCCCTCTGAGGACCTGCTTGAGCAGTGGATGAGAGAAGAGGGGAGGTTCTGTGTTATAATGAGCTGAAATGGCTGAGGCGTGGATTTTAATGGAGGAAAAAAGACAGGCCCTTGGTGAAGCATCTCAGTTAAGTATTGTAAAATCTGAGGTAAACTGGGCACTGCTGTGCTCATCCCTTGAGACTGGTTCTAGGCACAGAATATTTTCCATTTTTCAGCATAAGATTTTCTAGTACTAGGCCTCCTTGCCTCTAAGATGACATCCATCACAGGTTTGGTAAGGGAGAGTTTAAGTAATCAGCCAGGCTGCAAGGTTCAGTGTTGGAAGCTGAGGGTGCAGAATTTGGTTCTCCTGCTGAGACAGCAGGGAAGGAGTCTGAGACAGGTGCCATGGAGATAACCGTGACACACTGCGCAGGAGGGGGTACCAGTGTTGGCGCGACCAGTCTAGAGAAATCAAAATCATCATTGGTTTGTCCTGTTTGACTTTTAGTAGTACCTTGGAGAGCAGAGGCAGAGGGGGGAAGGCATAGACTGATAGGTTTTTCCAACTGAAGGACAGAGCATCCACTTCCAGGCTTGTTTGTGGGGAGTACTTGTGCAAAATTTGTCCAATTGGTAGTACTGGGGGGAGGCAAACAGGTCTATATCTGTGCTCCCCCATTCATTTGTCAGCATGTTAAAAATCGTTGGTTTCAGTTTCCACTCGTATGGCTCCATGATGTTTCTGCTTAGTCCGTCTGCCAGTGTATTTAATTTTCCTGGCAGGAATTGAGCTTGTAGGTGCACTTGGTAGCTCAAGGCAGTGTGCCACATGCCATGGCTAGTCTGCAGAGGGGGTAAGAATGTGTACCCCCCTGTTTATGTACCACAAAATCATGGTGTCCGTCTTTACCATTAGTTGTCCAGGAAGAATGTAGTCCTTGAAGACTGTCAGAGCATTCTGTACAGCTAACATTTCTTTTTGATTGATCTGCAGGTGCATTTGACTTGGGTTCCATTTGCCCTGAATGCACTTCCCTGCCAGATGAGCCCCCCATGCATAGTCTGATGCATCTGTTGTTAGGGTTTGGATGGCAGGGGTGGTATGAAAGGTAGTCCCTTGTTTTGGTGGCAGGCCTCTGCCCACCAAAGAAACTCTAGGGGTAGGCAAGGTATGATAGGAATCATCGTTTCTAGGCTGTGAGAATGTTGACTCCATAGGCTTTTTAGATACCACTGTAGTTTCCTCATATGCAATCTTGCATATGGAATTAGAAGAATGCAGGAGGCCATAAACCCCAAGGCTTGCAGTATTTGTCTTGCAGATAGCAGGGTTTTTGAGGCCACTTGTTTGAAGTAGGTTGTCAAATTAATTTGTTTCTCTGGCATGAGGTAAGCCATATGGGAAGTTGTATTCAAGCTTGCTCCTAGGAATATAATTTGTTGGCAGGGTACCAGGTGTGATTTCTTTTTGTTTATGGTGTACCCCAGACAAGTTAGAACCCTTTGTACAAAGGTCAGATGATTCAAAAGTATGTCCTGGCTTTCTGCCTGACTTAGACAATCATCCAGGTATGGGTATATTTGAATATTTCTTTGCCTGCAAAATGCAATAACTGGAGCTAGGTACTTTGTGAATACCCTGGGCACAGCAGATAAGCCAGAGGGCAGTGCAGATAACTGATAGCGCATGTAGCCTGCTTTGAAGCGTAGGTATCTTCTGCAAGATTCCCTGACTGGGATGTGCAGATATGCTGCTTTTAAATCTAGTTTTGCCAACCAGGCATCTTTGCCTAGCATAGGTAGTAATTAGTGAAAAGTCAGCATCTTGAATTTTGGACTCTCCAGAAAGGTGTTTAGAGTAGACAGGTCCAGGATAGGATGCCATGATTTGTCTTTTCTGGGTACCAGGAAAAGTCTCTTCTGATACCAGTTGAATACCCCCCATGCTTAAGAGAGAAAGTACTTGTTTTTGAGCCTCTGCCCACTGGTTTAGGGGGAGGTCCAAGCCACCCACCTGGTGTTAGCAACATGTGGAAGTGAAATCTGTATCCCTGGGACACTATATTTAAAACCCATTTGTCCTGGGTAATGAGTTCCCAGTTCTTTGCATGAAGAGAAATCTTTCCCCCCAAAGGGGCAGTTGAAGATAAGTGCTTGGAAATTTTAAAAGGAAGTCATTGAGACAGTTTACCATGGGGGGAGTCTTGTTATTCCCAAACTTGGAGGTGGAGGCCCCCCACTGCTTAGTTCTGTGTCCCCTGGGACTGAAACCTGGGGTTTTTGCTGTGTCTGGGTTTGGCTTGAGAAGACCTGGAAGGGGCTGGAAAGGACCAATTCTTAGAGGGCCAGTGCCTACTAAATCTAGGAGGCTGAACTTGTAAAAAATCTTTAACAGTTTGCATAGATTTAGCTTTATCTTCCATCTTTTTAGGAACTTCTTCAGCCCTGTTGCCAAACAGGCGGTCCTGATTTAAAGGAGCATCCAACAATTTAGCTTTAACATGATCAGGCAAAGATTGCTCCTTAAGCCAAGCATGTCTTCTAAGCACAGACCCAGTAACAGCAGCCATGCAAGAGGCCTCTAAAGAATCAAAACCACATTGCAAAATATGTTTTCCAACTTGTTCAGCAGAATGCATTAAATCCTGTAAGTCTATTTTCCACACAGTCAGGAATCAACATCATTTTCTGTTTAAGTAGTCCAATAACATGTTGCCGATATTTTAACATATAAAATTGGCAGTTAAAAGCTCTAATGGCCAAGGTTTCTGAAGTGTAAACCTTTTTACCCCATCTATCCAGTGCCATGGAGTCTCTATCAGAAGGGGTAGGGACTTTTAGCAGTAGAAGCCTTAATGCCTTTGGGCCCTTGTGAAATAGTCTCTGGATTTGCAATAGGATTTTTGAAAAGGAACTTGTGGGACTCAGGGACCCTGTAGTATCTGTCAGGTTTACTGGGAGCAGGAAGCAGGGAATCAGGGGCCAAACTGGATTCCGAGAAAGCATCATCAACAATGTCTAGTACAGGAGGAATAGCCAAAGGCCTATGCTGAGGTAGGAGAAGGAAATCCCTAAGCCTCTTTTTTGAATCAGAAAATCCCTGGCTTTCCCAGTGAAAATGCTCCCTTAGAGTATGTAAGGTTACCCCATAAGAAAAATCCACAGTAGGGGAAGCAGAGGGAATAGAGTCCTCTGCATCAGAATCCTCATAAGTAGGTAAGGACAAATCCAGGTCAGCAGAAGATCAGAAAAAAACAGAATCCTGATCAGAAGATTCATAATCAAGCTCAGCCCTAGGCCTCTTAGAAGGGGGGGGGGTTGGCTACCCCTGATTAGAGTTATTAGATCTTCAGCCATTTTTATCATTTGTTTTTTAGGCATAGAGGCCTGGGCGTTGGTTTTTTAGACATGGATAGAGATTTAGGCCTTAGTAATGAAGGAGGCATCGATTTAATATGCAAGTCCGCAGGCCTGAATACACCCCTCAGAAGCTGGTGCCTGCACAGCGGCTCCGGACCCATCCAAGGTAGAGACATCCGCGGGTTCCATAGTTGAAGTATCTCACGGCATACTGGATTTCCATTGGGTCTCAGTAGAGGCCTGCTAATCAGGTGGGTATCAGGGGCTGGGAAAGTGCCTCACTGAGTACTAGCGAACTGGCAGACTGGCTTAGGAGAAGCGTAGTTGGCAGTTTTGGACTTCGGTGGCCTGTCTCTGTCTTTATCTTTGCGTTTTTTCAGAATCCCGGTAGTCGGATGGCTAACAGATGACATTTCTGGATAATTAAACCAAGAACCGAAATATTTAGAAGCAAAAATATACAGGAGACGGATAGTGCGCTGATTAAATAAAGCACAAAACTGACAGCAAGTTACGTCGTGGTCAGTGCCTAGGCAAGGAATACAGTACGAATGAAAATCTTTATGAGGTATTTGCTTTCCACAAGTAACGCAATTATTAACTTTTACTGACATTGGTAAGGAGCAAGAAAAAGTTTCTGCAACGGGGTACTTAGCTTTTAGTTTAAAACTTTGGTTCTGAAACTCGAAAACGAAAATTTCAGGAGTCGGCCGACCGGCACTTGCGAACTGCTTCTGCTTCGGGTACTGCACGGCAAGAAAGACTGATGTTATGGTGTCGGTTGCATGATATATACCCCTGACAACCTGATGTCATGGAAGAAGGGACAGCAACCGATGCAGGACCCAAGACTTTGTTAATCAGGCCAACTGAGGGCAACCTGCAAGCAGATTACCCAAATGTAATGACTGCAACAGTGAAACATGAACATCTGCTGGCCGACAAATTCAGCTCAGATTTCTCCCCCATGAAATACCCTCCAACACTCCACTGACAATCATCACCGAAGAACAGGATACCACTGTGCTCTCAAGCTAAAAACATGGCTTCATTGGGGCCTGATGATTTACAAGGTTGCCTCTCTAACAGCTTAAAACAGGACTTATCAGGCCCATTAGAATCTCTATTTAAGCAAGGCCTACGGAAAGCTTTGTCCTGATAGAGTGGAAGACAGCAATAATCATATGCATAATGGGGGACCATCTACTGACTCGGAAAATTACAGACCCATAAATCTGACTAGTCTTATATGCAAGGCTATCGAAAGAATAATCATGGCCCTAATACATAATGACCTAGGAAACCTCCAAAAACTGGGCCTGACCCAATTCAGCTTTGTCAAGTGCAGGTCATGCCTACTGAATCTGGTAGATTTCTTTGAAAAAGTGTCTAAGGCAATGGATGAGTGTAAAACAGTACATACCATCTATCTTGACTTGGCCAAGGCATTTGGCACAATTTGCCACTCAGGTATTATAAATAAACTGACAACACTGGGCATAAAACCCCACATCACCAGATGGATAGCCAGTTGGCTCATGGATAGGATACATGTTAAAGTGGGTGAATCCAGATACAGCAAGAGGCCATTTTCTAGTGGTGTGCCACAGGGCTCAGTTCTGGGACCAGTTGTGTTTGGAATACACTTCTCTGAAATCAAGATTAATGTGGAAGGCCTCTGGATGACAAAATTTACTGACTGCAAGCTGTGGGCAATCACTGAATCCCCCAACAATGTAGAAATCGTGACAAATCAGACAAATGATCAATGCCAGAACCGTAGCTTACAAATAAATGCAAAAAACTGCATTATCATACCCTTTGGGAAGTCAAAACCCCTGTAAATTACATCAATAGCACACCCCTAACACTAGGCTCATAGATGAGAGATCTAGGTGCACAGATAGCCTAAACTTTGACCGCCATGTGTCCATAGTGGTGAGGAATTCATTTTATGAGGTGTAACATAAGTAAATGTATGCCATCCAAATCTAAGGTAGTCCCTCTGTACTCGGCCCTCATTAGACCAATAATCAAGTACAATGTGGCATTTGGCATATACTTGACTATGCACTTGCAGCAGCTAGAGTGACCACAGAGGTTCTTCACAAGGAAAATACAGGGTGTAAACAACATGTTCTATGGAGCTAGACTAAAAGCCTTATCCCTTTACTCTACTACAGACTACTTACTAAGGGGTGATCTATGCCTGACCTATATGGCACTCACTTACCTAGCCCTGAAAGAGCTGCTACACATCCAAAAGTCATACAGCATGAGGGTCACCAGAATTAGAGATCTAAACTTAGCCAGAAAATCAAACAAAACGTGCTAGAGGGACAGATATGTGTGTCAGAGATTGCCTCTTCTTTTAAAAGGCTTCTTATTCACATTTAGCAGAGCTGTTCTCTGGCTCTCTTCAAATGCAGTTTAGATCAATGGATGTGGATTTGCAAATTCACACCTGGAGTAGTGCCAATGTCCCTTATGGACAGGGGCAATCACTAAGTTACTCAATGCACAGGCACAAATCCATACCATCCTCTTGCACCTAGGAGCCATACATTGGATAAAATTGGGTTATATTGACTATACTTGTAAGGACCATAAGCAGTTAGCCTAGTAATCTCATATGAACCTACAGTGGAAATATAAGAAGGGCATCCATGGATGTGAAAATTTAAGTTATCATGAAAGACTAACATATCTGAACTTTTATAGTATGCCATATAGAAATTTAAGAGGAGATCTTATTCAGGTATATAGAGCACTTAGAGAACTACTACTGAGAATTTTTGCAGTTATCAAATAGTAAAGAATCAAGCAACCTATGTAGAAGTTTCTATAGAAATAAGAAGTGTTTTTAATTGTTTCTCTGAGATAGTAGCTGATGCATGGAATAGGCTACCAAATTTCACTAAAGCAAGCACTAGTTTAGATAGTTTTAAGAACATCCTGGTCACTTACTTTGGGAACAACTGTTTTGATATATTGGCAGGCTAAAACAGCATTATTCCCCATGCTTGAAATATTTGTATGTATGTATGTAACCACTCTCAACCATTTCCACAACACTAACTAAAGAAATCCCCTGCTTCAATGAAACTGCATGTTAGTATATTCCTTCATAACCACACTATGCAAATATAATCTGTTCTGCATTCAGTGCAATGAAAAAAATGAAATTTTTGTGACTCTCACAGTGCTATGTTTGCAGAGCAGGGAATACTCGGTGTGCACTGCCATTCCCACCATGAAGGTGCATGTCCCAGAATGAATCTTGTATTCCTACACACTACTCATGCAATGTCTCATCCAAAACATATAAAATCAAAGGACTCGGATGCCATTTCAGCATCTATTTCTGTGGAAGGAAAAAAATCTTGTTTGTGTATACATGCCTGCTACTCCCCAAACAAAAAAATGGAAAAAGCTGCACTGCCCACCATATCTGTTTATTTCAAGCCCAGAAATGCACACCATTATTCTGTACATTTTTCTCCTGAGCAACAATGAAAGGCAATTAGATTTTATACAAATGAGTTTGCAATAACATACAAACTGTGCAGCAACAGTATAATCTGTAGCAGTGCATCATAAAACACAAGATGGTTTGCTATTATACGTTTTCTGATTTAACCATACCCTAATACAATAGTAAAAGCTGCATGTTATGTCAAGCTTTAAAAGTATAATTTGGGTGCCCTCAATTTGTCTATGATATGATCCTAGTTATTCTCTTTAGGGGTAATATCCAATTATTGGCCATGAGATGGGCAAGGTCAATCTATAACCAAATGGGATAGGTTATTTTGAGCACAAAAAGGGAAATTAACTAAGCTTATAATGGCCCATAAGGGCAGCTAGCCTAGTAATTAACTATGAACATATGAACCTATAAAAGACAATCTGCTGGTGAGTGGGGTAGGGTCTCAAACCTGTATCATATTATTGTCTACATAGCTTAATTGCTTTTATTGATGCTTCTCACACCAGTACTGAGAGAAAGCACACAATGCAATCCAGAGTTTCACGAATGGAATTGGAGTGTGTTGTGAGATGCAAGCAAATGGAACATGTGCACATAAAGTGCCATAAGTGTTAGATGGAGAAGGGGCTGCCCAGTGTACAGCATTATCACCTCACAGCAAGAGGTTCTCTGGTTTGATTCTCAGTTGGGGTGCATATTGTGGGGAGTCTGCATGTCCTACCTGTTTCCTCCTGGGTGCTTCAGTTTCCTCACACATTCCAAAGACATGGACTGGATTGGACAGCCTAAACTGGCCATATGAGTGTGCATGCAAGTGCGATTTGGAAGAAGAACCGTGGCAAGTCTAGCCACTCTGCAGTGTGAACTTTGGCTCTCGGTGATTACTGTTGGAAGTGGCACCCTAACCACAGGTGCAAACAGTGGGAAAGGGGGTTGTGGATGGATGGCAGTGTTAAATGGAGAATATATACAGTATGATGACATCAGGCACATTCAGGCACTTAAGCTTAAGATAACCAAATGACTAGTCAGATATAACCTAAATCATCATTGTAATGGTG
This sequence comes from Protopterus annectens, assembly GCF_019279795.1. Lineage (NCBI taxonomy): Eukaryota > Metazoa > Chordata > Ceratodontiformes > Protopteridae > Protopterus > Protopterus annectens. Next base: position 1,309,989,452 of record NC_056735.1, on the reverse strand, counting down.
CAATGCACTGGAAAAGCTACACTTAGAATGAAACTGTAAAAAGACAGGTCGGCAAACACATCTTAGCAGCTGTTAGGACATTGGTTTCATGCACTATGTAACTATCACTGAACAACTTCACTACAGTATGTGCTTTGCCCTCAGCTGTTTAGAATGATATTTTAAATGTAGCTTCAAAAACAGAGAGTGATTATGTATGACAAAAAGGATACTGTAATATTTTGAAGATTTCCATGGTTAATTTAGGATAATATGTATTTCAATAAAACATTCAATATCATTAAGATTTTGAAGATTACATGTGGCTCCTTACTGAAATGTCAGCTCTCGAAATGCTGAGTGCTGAAATGATAGAAAAAAAAAAGACTGAAAACACAGGAGAACAGTGAAGCTTGAAAATCATTCTTGTCCTTAAAACTTCTTCTTGTTGTGGGGGCAAGAACCCCTGCACCCCCCCATGTGGGGAACAAGTCACCCTCACACTTCATGAAATTTATTTATTTTTATATATATATATATATATATATATATATATATATATATATATATATATATATATATCAACTACAAGATCGCCATACCTCTGAGAAAAGGGAATATTCCAAGAAATAGCATCTCAGACTTAGTATATACAAGTCTGATCTTTTAATCATTCAGTCTCCCTGTTTCAGGACTTTATCTAGTGAACCTCGACATTTAAACCTTTACATGTTGAATACAGGAAAATATATATTTTCAATAAAACGTTCAATACTTTCTTTTTTTTTTTGAAACAAAGAGTAACAACTACATCATATGCAATGCTTTCTCATTGCCACTGTATGTGAGGTCCAGGTATCAGTCTGCATCCGCCAATTTCGGTTTCTGAATCATACAAGTTTTATGAATATGACCGAGGCCTACTACAAGGTGTTCTAAAACTATGAGGAATTTGGGACCTTCTACCTCGCACAGTTGATCACATGTTCTCAAACTCAACTGCATGTTCAGTGAAGTGTCAGCTGTGTGAAAGACTGAACTTTCCATACCTCAACTGGTTACTGTAGCTAGCAGTCATGGGTGGAGAAAGAGGGAGTTATGGGAATTCAGGTTAGGGCTTCAGGCAGAGATTGGGAGGTGGATTTAGGTTTACAAAAGGGGGGGGTTAGATCATGGAGCAGGAGGTGAGTTTAGAAAGCGACTAGGACTTTAGATTTAAGGAACAAAAGGAAGTTTTATGCTTAGGGAGCAATAAGGATTTTACATTTAGGGAGTGGGAAGGGAGGTTTAGGTTTAGGGATCGGGAGGAGAGTTTAGAATTATAGAGCATGAGTAGATCTTTAGGGTCAGGGACTGGTCTGGCATTTCGAATTTACGGGTGTCGCTCGTCTGGTCAGGATAAAACAGACGAACATTTGTGGGTTCAGTTCAAGGAGCTTTATTACACACAAGCACATCAGGAATGAGGCTTTGTAACTTAAACTTGAATAAGCTTACAAACAGACTGACTTCCATACTCATACATCTGGCTGTTCTCTCAAAATGGCACTGCTGCCTACTTCATTATTTATATACACATGCTTCTTAAAGGTACATACACACACTCTGTTCTATATCCTCCCTCTGAGAAATGATTCATATACGAAATGACAGTATTCAATAACATGCAATTTACAGAAATGATTTTCTGACATGCAATTATACAGAACTAATTCTTTGACATGAAATCATACAAAATTAAAAACACAAAATAATCATGTCCAGGTTGCTGTGTATTCCACACTAGGTCAAGAAATATGACCTGATCATGTAACATAAAAGAAATGGATCTAGCAACTGGGACCGTCTTCAAGGAATGTTCAACTGTGGGGGCAAATAGGACATCATCAGGAATGAGAATGGATACTGAGACATGTTCTTCGGTATGAACATAGTCAGGGGTGCTCTGAGAGCTAGAGTCTGTATCAAATGTACAATGCTGTGATAACTGTTTCTGATACAGGAAGAGGTCTGTGGTTTCTCCTGTATTCTATACCCTCAGATTCCATTAAGTAGGATCTCACTCAGTACATATAGCTCTCACTTGACCAATTCGAACAAAGCCTTTCGCCATTTACATCCTCACTCTCTCTCATTCTTTTAATGGGTGAAGAAATCTGCTTGTTTTATCATAGCTGGACTTCTGAGAAGAACGCTTTTTAAAAAGTTGGGCTTTGATTGCTCTGTTTTTAGCATTAGGCACCAACAGATTTGCCTAGATAGAAGCGTCTAGAGCAGGTGATCCAAGTAGGTTGTCACAGGGTATCTTTCTGAAATTAAGTAAATTCAAGAAAATATCATTATTGTCACACTTTGATCTCTCTATTAATTGCTTTGCACTCTGTACTGCACATTCAGCAAGGCCGTTTGACTGTGGGTATTCAGGATTACTAGTAACATGGATCAAGTCCCACTCTCTTGCAAATCTCTGAAACAATAGACTGGTAAACTGAGAACCGTTGTCAGAAATAACTTTGTGCACTACCATGGATTGAAAAATGATGTTTCATCTTACTAATAAACAGCACTGAATGTTAGGTTACGTAGCAAATCAATCTCAAACCAGTTCGAATAAGAGCCTACCAATACTAACTAATGCTGATTGTTCCACTCAAATATGTCAGTTGCTACTGTTGACCAAGGTAGTTCAGGAATTTGGCTTAGCTGAAGTGGCTCTTTTTGCAAATGTGGCTTAGTACTGTTGCACACTAAACAAGAAGAAAGCACTTTATCACAGTCTTTTGATAGAGAAGGCCAAAATACTAGTCCTCTCACCCTTCTTTCGGTACAATCAGAACCTTGGTGGCTATGATGCAAAATCTGAATGTATTCAAACTGTAAGGAAGTAGGAACAATAACTTTTAGACCTTTGAAATGATACCATCTTCCATCAGCATCTCATCTCTGTATAGAGAATAAGATTGCACATCTGGCAGTATGCAGGATTCCTTTGAGGGCCATCCTACACTGATAAAGTGGTGGGGCTTTTGCAAAATTGAATCATTATTTGTATGATCTCTCAGCTCATCAAGTCTCATGGTAGAAAAGTTGTGCACCTCCATGACATCAAAGTCTAAACTCTCTGCATCAAGCTGTTCCGTGGTATTTCTGGGTGATATGGATAAGGTATCAGCCAGATAAAGAAGTTTGCCTTTTGTATAGACCATTCTGAAATTATACTTTTGCAATTTGAGCATCATTCATTGTAGTCTTGCTGGAGTGTAATGGATAAGCTTCTTTAAAATGGTGACTAGAGGTTGATGGTCAGTTTCTATCTGGATTGCTTGGCCATAAATATAATCATGGAACTTCAAACATGTGAAAACAATTGCCAAAAGCTCCTTATCAATTTGAGCATACTGCATCTCAGTTTGGGTAAGAGTTCTAGATGCATAGGCAATAGGTCTTCCCCCTTGAAGAATAACTGCACCAAGACTGAACTTTGAAGCATCACAGGAAAGAATTACTGGTTTGTGGACATCATAGTTTCTTAATGTAGGCAGGTTGGCAATTTGCTGTTTGAGGTTATTAAATGCTCTCTGTTGTTGTTCTAACCATAACCAGGCAACATTTTTGTGTGTCAGCTCTCTTAAAGGCACTAATAATTCACTAAAGTCAGGGATAAATTTGCCCAAATAGTTAACCATACCAAGAAAACGCAGTAGAGGTTGGACATTGTCTGGAGCTGGCATCTCCAAAATGGCTGCTTGTTTAGAAGGGTCTGATCGTAAGCCTGTACTGGTAAATAAATGACCTACATAAGTAACTTCTGGTACTCTGAATTTACACTTCAGAGGATTGAGCTTTAAATTCACTTCACATGCTCTGTCCAGAACTTTCCTGAAATTTCTGTCATACTCTGCTTCAACATTGCCTCCAATCAGTAAATCATGAACTATTACTGCAAATGGGTAGCTTGAAAAAATTTGCTCCATTGCATGCTGAAAGACTTCACTGTCAGAATTTATTCCAAAAGGCATCCTGAGGAATCTGTATCTAACAAATGGGGTACTGAATGTAGTCAGTAGTGAAGATTTGCAATCAAGCACCACTTGCCAAAATGAACTCTTTGCATCGAAAACAGAAAAAAAAAAAACAGTGACATTTGGTATGAGAGTGGCAATTTCCTTGACTGTATGCATAGGATGATGGGGTCTTTTAATGCCTTATTCAAGTTTCTTGGGTCAATGCATATTCTGATTTCATCTGAATTTTTCTTATGAGCAGCTACCATGGAAGACGCCCACTCATTTGGTTCTGTGACTGGACAAATCAAAACTTGCTGCACCATTTTGTCTAACTGGACTTGATTTTGTCCAGCATAGCTACTGGAACTCTCCTTGCTGGTCTGACCACTGGACTGACCTCTGTGTCTACTTTCCTGGAGTACACAACTGGAAGTTTGCATAGCTTGTCATCGAAAGCATCAGCATACTCTGAGAAAATAGCATCAGTAAAGCTGGATGATGTACTTCTTTGGTAAAAGAAAGCAATTTCATTCTCAAACTATCTCTGAGACCTAATAATGACTGCACAGGTCTTTGGACTACATAAAATTGCAAGCTGTAAATGTTCCCAGCCAAATAGCCTTCGGTTTGAATCTGATCACCTCCATAAGTATCAAGCTTTTCACAACTGGCCAAATTAAGTTGCTCACCAACCCTCACTTTAGCAAATGTTTCTGCGGACACTACATTACAGTTTGAACCAATGTCTACTTTGAGCTCTGTGGGTTTACCATTGATCAAAACAGTACAAAATACTTCATTCTTTGCCAACAAATCTACTGCATTAACCTTTTCACTGACTACTGATGCACCATCTACATAGAAAGTAGGGTTGCAGCTGTCTACATGATCAATTTGCCTTTTTTGAGCGACCATTCTTAACAACTGAATGAGGCTTGCTTGATTTACAAAACTTTTGAAAATTATTCCATTTTTTACACTTGTGGCATTGCTGACCAAATGCTAAGCACTTCTCTCTTTTAGACTCATAATTAGCACCACAATTACAACTGTTAACAATAAGACTTGACTTGGGTTTTACTGACTCACCCTTATACTGCACTGAGCATGCCCTTTTTACTGAGCTAGTCTTGGAACTTACTAGAAAGTTATGGGCTGTCCCAGGAAATCCTGCAGCTGCCATGTGTTGCATGCTGTCTACGTTTGCTCTAGAGGCTGTTGAAACCATGCTCTTATCACTTGTAAGCATACTTGTGTGCCTTTCTGTGATCTCATGGATTTGACAAATCTCTATGGTTTTGCTCAATGTTAAATCACTGTCATGAAGCAAATTCTTTCTCACTGAAGCCACTATTAACACCACACACAAGCCTGTCCTTTATCAACTCATCTTTCAAATCACCAACTCTGCATGTTTTGGCTTTGTTTCTCAAGTCAGTGATATAAGCTGCAAAAGTTTTACCTGGCTTTTGGTCTCTTGTATACAATAAGTGCCTCTCTAATGTAACATTTGTCTGGGGATTGCACATTTCTCTAAATGTACATTTTAAGCACTTAGGTTTCTCCCTTGATTCAGCCGATACCACAACATGGTGGTTTTTCCCCTATCCTGTTTATACTGCTGGCACATACACAAATGAATGCTCTCTTTCAATGGCTTCTGACCCAGATAAGTTAAGCAAAATGAATGCCTTTGTATGTGCACCTTTGTTAGAATAAGCTGCTTGTATGAAAATATATTCCTGATAAAATAGTCTCCAATTCTCTGCTATATTATAATCAAATACAAGTGAACTAGGTCTGTGAAATGCCTCTGCCATCTCAACACACAGTAGTGAAGGTGCTTGAAATTATGTAAGACCATACACACACACATATATGCCAGAATTTTATGCCAGTACTTGTAATTATGCCCAATAGCACAACAAACTCTTTGAAATAACTGTACTTTGATAGATAAACCTCTGCAGCACAAGAACACTCTGAAATCACTGTACTTTGTGAAACCACTTCTTCTCAGTGTAAGAAATGTTTCAAAATGACTGTACTTTGTGAATAAACTGTACACAGTGGAAAAACCTCCGAGTAAGAAACACTTTGAGAAGAATGCACTTTACAAATAGATTGTACACAGCTCAAGATCATTTCAAAATGGCTGTACTTTGCAAAATAACTCTGTACAGTCTAAGAAACACTTTGAAATGGCAGCACTCTGCAAATAAATGCACAAAGCAAAATAAACGTTTTGAAATGGCTGTACTTTGACTGCACTTTGCAGTATAACTGTGCTTTGCACACAGTAAACTCTTTGAAATAATTGCACCGTAATAAAGCCCACACACTGCAAACACTTTGCACACTCTGAGATACTTTGAACTCTAGTTATGCTTTGAATGGCTTTGGTCAATGCAAAATAGTAGTTTGTGTCCAAACATGGTCTTTTACTAAAGAATATGCAGTTGCCTTGCTCTTTAATCTTAATTTGTCCTTTTATTGTACTCGTTACACCCTTTTAATCTTTTATCATGCTCATTATACTTTTCTTGTGCCCGTTTTACTTCAAACATGCTCGTCATGCAAACCAAAGATAATTCTGAGCCCCACATGAATATCTCTGCTAGTTTTATCAAATAGCATAGTTTCAAACATTTAGTTTAATTAATAATTCAATTTGTGCCTTTTGTTTGATTAATAATATGTTTTGTGCTACTCATTTGATTAATAATGTTTTTTCTGCCTTACAAGTGTTCCGTTTCATTTTCTTAACCAAATAAATCATTCTGGATTTTTTTTGTCTGTCTGAGCTCTGCTTCACTCATCCAGCTAAATCTGCCTTCACCTTCAACTCTGCACCTCATGGTTTGCAGACATTAATCTCTTAATTCCGGTTCTCACACCATGTTGCTCATCTGGTCAGGATAAAACAGACAAACATTCATGGGTTCAGTTCAAGCAGCTTTATTACACACAAACACATCAGGAATGAGGCTTTGCAACTTAAACTTGAATAAACGTATAAACAGACTGTCTCCCACACTCATACATGTTAACAATCTGGCTGTTCTCTCAAAATGGCACTGCTGCCTGCAAGTGCTCACTGTTTATATGCACGGGTTTACATCTGGAAATGCTTCTTACAGGTGCATGCACACACACTGCTCTACAATGGGGGATGAGAATTTTAGGTTTAGAAAAAGATAAAGGACTTTATGGTTAAAGATAGGAGTGTTATGGTCAGGCTTACTGACCAGATGGGAGTTTTAGGGGTAGAGTTAATGTTTTGGTAGGTCAGAATAGGGTGGTAGAAGGGTTAGGTAATTAAGTTGAACTAGTGGTGTTGCAGCAACTGTCACTCAGAGCAAGTCGCAGCAAGCAAGTGTAAAGAGCTATGAGCTACTAGCACATACGCACTTGTAGTAGGCTCATATAATAAGTGGTACCTTTTGTAGATAAAGTGAATTAATTCAGCATTCATCACTAACTTTATTTAAAGCTTCAGTAACTGTAGACAGGGAATGATAAATCTGAAGGCAAAAAGCATAATGCTAACTGTCTTAACAGCTGATTTGTACTGGCATCAATGAAAGGGCACTTTGATAGAGAAACTGCATGCTTTTCAAAAGTATATTATTAAACAGAATGCATGCAAAAGGTCATATAGATGGCTATTGAAAATTGCTCACAAAAATAATCATGTTATTTTCTTAACAGCAAGTGATTATTCCATCCCATCCCTACAGCTCGTACCATAATTTGCATGCGCTCCCCACACCCCCCAACTATATATACCAACTCCTGGGTCACACTACACTGGGGAAGGGGACAAATCCCTGTTATTTGATTTAAAGTGTACTGAAGAACTATATGTCAGTCAAATTAGTAGTCAGTCAAATGGGTTTCAAACGAACTTTTGATCAAATGAAAATAACCCATATATATATATATATATATATATATATATATACACACACACACACACACACACACAGATGCATACCTACACGTGTGTGTGTGTGTGTGTGTGTGCACTATATATTTATTTATATATATATATATATATATATATATATATATATATATATATATATATATATATATATATATATATATATATATCTCGAGAGAGAGAGAGAAACACACACTATGAAATTGGGAAATTTGTATTTATCTGTCTGGACCTTCAAGGGATTTGCATCTTATGCCCAATATGTTCCAAACGGTAAGACTGACTGAGATGATATTTATTGCATACTATCATAACTGCTTACAATTTTTTAATGAAACCCTTTTAACTAGCAAGGTTTGTACACCTGGTGGCTCATGGGAGTAGGTCACCCTGTAAACAAAGATTTTTCTTCACTACAGCTACACTCCATGGATAACACCACACTCTGCATTGCAAATGTCAGTACACTACATATTATATCAAACAAATAAGAATTAAAGCATTCAGTCAGCTTTACCAACCAACATTTTATTTATGTGCAAAAAATATTTTTTTTCCCTCTGGAATTATAAAAATGCACTTGCTTTGGTAAAATTGAGAATGTCTAATGGTTAGACTTAAATGCTACAATCAAATTGTGCAGATACATTTCCAGCATTAACTATTTACACATATATTACATAAAAATCATTACAAAGAATAAAAATATCAAACCACAATTCTTTCTTGGAGTAAATTCATAATTGATTCAAGTAGGTATCAAAAAGAACATAACATTTTCAATTCATGGTGCAGGGGTATACTGTAACAGCAATTTAGTAAGGGGTAGTACAAACCCATCAAAAGCTCTGGCACTTGGGTCAAACAAATAAAGCATAATTAAATGTGAAAGACAGAAGTGTGTGTGTGTGTGGGGGGGGGGGTAAAAATGATGTCATACCCCCCAGAAGAATACATGCTTCTTACAGGATAGTCAAACAATTCATTTTTGTTTTGACAAAAAATGACAGCTTTTATTAATGTGTAAACATATGATGAATTAAAATGAATGTCTATAGAAGCTTTTAAAATTTAAACCAAGCATAAAACAGTAATAACTGGCTAGCAAGAGCTTTTATTTTTTTAGATATTTATGATGCTTAAAAAAGCTCTATTTAACTGAAAATACGTAACAGTGAATGTAACCAAAATATGCAACTGTTAATCTTTACCTTGTCCAAAATATCTGCACATACACCGATTACCAACATGCAAGGGAGAAAAGAAATGCATGTTGTGTGTGTTCTGTAAATGGCCTACTTCCTGATTAATGATCTAATTTGCAATCTTATAAGGTCTATTTAACTAGAACAATGGATTACTTGCACATCACAATGCTGCTATGCACAAAACATGACATGACCATACTATATTCCTGATTTTTCACTATATTTGTAATTATTGGCCAAAACCATAGCAGAAGAGAGTATGTCTGAACGAGATTACACTACCCTGTTAACAAATGAGTAAATGGAGCTCCAAATTCATAGTATTATGACTTATTAGTTACCGTCAGAGAAAGAAGCACATTTTACCAAACTGTATAATTAAAAGTATCTGTGTATATCTACATGCTACGCCAGGTAAGACTGTAGCTCCTAAAGCTGAAGGGGGGGGACCATTTCATGATTTACAGCTGTGTGTATACCCATACAGAAAGCCTGCAGACCAAACGGAACACCTACTACAGCCAAACAGTGATATGACAGTGCCAATGCCATGTACCACAACTGCAATACCCAAGTGACATTACATCGGTGTATCTCACACTTAGCACTTAGTTTAACAAAAGGCAAAGCATTTGTTTTCAGCCTTAAGTCTGTACTGCAATCTCACTTCACTCCAAATGGCATACTCAGAAAAGCCCACTGGTTGATGGCGATTCTTACATCTGGGATATCAAAAGCAAAAAAAAAATGCCTACATGTTCACTCTTGTACACTCTCAAGTGTATTCTTTTTGTAGGCACTCTTGTCACATAATGGTTCCATATTATCGTCAAATGCAGCAGAGAAATGAAAGTACATGCAATTCCTATTCCTTTACTGTAAGACTTTTCATGCAAACCAGGCTGCAGTACCATCTTTAAGAACTGCTTCAGAAAGCAACAGTCACAGCATTTTTAACACTCCATGTATGCAACATAACAGTTAAAAGATATTTCTGAACAAATATGAACAAAAAACATACTCCTGAGGCAAATGCAAAATAACTGTTCTTGCTGCATCCATATTAAAAGAAAAAAATCATTATGACTATCTTCAGAAAATTGTTTACACCCTCCTGAGTTGTGGGCTGGATGGAAATAAAAGATTGTTCAATGTAATATAAGCAGCAGTAGCACCACTGAAGGCAAAGATATCGAATGACAGATTGGAAGAAATGACAGCAGGAAACCAATGGACATTAGCAACACTGGATATGGTACAGGCTAGATGATTCAGAGCACAAACCTAGTGTGAGAAACAAAAGACAAAGGCTAATGCAGGTAAACTCATGGGACTGTGCATTATAGATATTATATTACCATTAAAGTCTGACAGCAGTCAGAACTAGAAACTGGCTGTGACAGACACAACCAAGGTGCCTTAGGCTGTTGATAGTCAGCAATGTAGCAGTTACTGTGAGAGCACCGTCACATATACTTTATTCAGAGGTGCTGTCCTGTGCCATGGTCACCGCCAAGCAGCTGTACCCTGATGGAGCTCTCACTGGAAACATTGCTTATGGAGAGGGGACTATTTTACTAAGTGATAAATTGATATCTTTTGTAGTCCCTGAATCAAACCAAGACCAAGATCTTCTTGCAAAACACTTCCATGAACTATGCCAGTTGTTTGCTTTCTTGTGACTGGCAGTAGTAATCCTGGTTGTGTAGTGGTAACATTTTACATAAAATATATGCAGAACATGACTGACTGTCTACATTCTGGCAATGGGTGCTGTCCTTAATCTTAATTTCTGGAATACCTGGAATCCACATGGTCTCTTGCTCCAAGGGAAGGTAGACTAATAAGCAGCATCTTATATGTCATAATGTATGTTTTTAAGTACTGATGCTTATCAAGGCCAAAATAAATCCAAAAATTATACGACAATTATCCTTGAAAAAATACAATAAAGCTAAGAAAAATGACACAGATTACTGTTGTAATTAAGATGGTAAATTCTGTTTTCTATCAGACAAGTCAATATTTCCTCATGTATACACGATGAAAAAAATACTGAGACTTGCACGACAAACGCATTTATCTTGGTGTCACCATTTCAAAAAGTTCTGGACCCCTACAAATACTCTCATTTCAGAGATACCACACATGAAATTGTTTATTCAGCTAATAATAATGCAACAATTCTATTCTGCCATATGACTGAAGGCCGATTCCCAGAAGTTCAAAAAAATGTTTACATCAAAACTCTTATTAGTGACAGCAGCAGTAGGTACAAAGTACAACGAAACAAAGTTATAAACAGAACTGAAATAATAAAAAATCAAAAGTATAACTTATATGTATGACAAGCCTTAATTCTAATTAACTCCTTAAGAAGTGCAAGACTACTGGTTTGCTGATAAAGGAGGACATGAGTGAGACATAATGTTGCTATGTTTTTGGTTTGCTTCATCCAAGTCCACCACCTTATCATTAATCTCCACAGACATGCAGCCAATGTAAAAAGCTGTAACTGGAGTTGACTCAGTAGAAATCTTAGCTGTAAGACAAAATAAAAATATAGAATTACAACTAAAAAAATTTAAATTAGACAATTTGTATGCCACAACATGTACCAGAAGAACACCACGGCAAAAAGTTATGATACAACATTGAACACTAGTCATACCACCAAAAAGAAATGCAGACATTTATTTCAGCACATGAATATAGTTTCACACACACACACAACTTCAAATTACAGTATACACTTTCAATAGAATCTGGGCTATAGAAACTGTACTAGTCAGTACAAGAATGGAAGACCACCCTGACAGACGTAGCGAAAGGAAGGCTCCATTCTATTTGATAAGATGAACAATCTAGAAAATGGTATCAGAAATGATTGTTGAATATGAAAGTTTCTTCCCTGTTACTTATGTTTTCTGCATTAGTCTAACTTGGTCTGTGGCCTATTTTTAAGAGACCTGAGGTAGGACTTAGACAGGTGAGGAAATGTGAGCAGCACAAAAAACATTTTCCATAAAGCACCGAAGGGAAGATGAGGAGAAGGGGAAACACAGGACATCTGACTGATGCACATTACCAAATGCTTCTCTGACAAGACAATCAATCCTGTATATGTTGTGAATTCTGACAGTGACGTGGTTTAATTTTATTTACATTTTTGACTGATAATTTTACTGCAGTGGTGGTGCTGCGGTAGCATTTCGCCTCACAATAAGACGTTGTCCGATTCAATTCTCAGCTAGAGCCTCTTCTGCGTGGAGACATGCGTGAATGGGCGTACCTTCGTTGAAGGTTCTGCATCAGAGCTGGCAACTCGGCACATAAAAATCTACTGCCAATCATTAGCGGACCGGAGTTCCGCTGTGGCGACCCCTAACTGGGAAAAGCCGAAAGACACAACAACTAATAACTTATTTTCAGTGTAGTACCAGGGTGAAAAGCTTCAAACATATGCAAAACATATAATCATACATAAAATTATGGGATACTTTGTTGTGTAGACAGATTGAGAAATGCAAATCCTGCTCCGTTAATACAATTATCATCTCCTTATTACTAAATAACGGACAGGATATTATACATGTGTAATGCAAACTTAGCATAGCTAACAAAGCTCATAACTGTTTGCAACACTGTACAAGCTTTACACCAGACACTCCTTTTGTGATTACTTAAATGCATGACTGTTTAAATGTAACTTAGGACTATACTAGAAGATATTTCCACGTTTGCCCCCACAGCATGTCTCTACATCACTAGCTGCAGCTTCCAGGATACATATGAGAAAATCAGTGAAGGATCACAGCACCCACTCAGGTTTATGACGGGTTAGTGCTGTCCAGCACCCTACATCACTGTGTGCAGATCAGTACAGTATATACACAGTGAAAAGGTAGAGGTGATTCTCTTTTGCTGGGATCTCAGGCAGCTTTTGCTCCTTTTACAGCTAGCCTGATAACACTAGATATTTTGATGCAGTGTAGTAACTGCCTCATGACCAACAAAAACCCTTTATTGTTATCTCACTATGTGAGAGATGCAAGTATTTGTTTAACCTGGAGGCTACCTTCTTACCTCAGAACACATTCATTTAAGGAAAATACACAGCACAGAGCACTTCCACTAATACAACATGCACTGCGGTTGTTAGGAGAACACTGCTTAAACATCAGACATTAGTTCACACAGCAACCCATCCACTTGCACCATTCATACCCATGTCCAGTACACATGTCTTCAAGAGTCACGGGAGTGCAGATTCCAAGTCTCCATGGCTCACTGAGACTGCATTAAACCATTGTAAACCAAATATCTGGGACATGCAGAGAGTTTTTAGATCCCTCCAACCTGGCAAATAAGATTGTGACCTGAAAGTGGACCTCATGGGGGTGAATGGCCTTGGGTGCAATACCTAGATTGGTGTGCAGAAGGATATGACTGAACTTGCTATGCATGGGACTGAGGCAGAAAAAACACCAGCCTTGAATTATATTTTACTATAACCTTGAATAATGCCGAGTCAAAGACAAGACAAATAGTTTTAATAACTGTGTGGCTGGTGTCATTTGAGGTATCCAAATCAAAAAGTAGAAAAGTCACTTAGATAAAATATTCAGCAAAAACTGCAAAAAGGACCCAGTCAAGCTGAAGTCATGACTTAAATCTCCTGTATGGAGGCCAATGAAATACAGGCAAATGATCCCTTAAAGACATACTAGTGTTTCAAGTACATGACTTCAAAATGCCAATAACTTTTTTACCTTTAAAAAGTTTATGGGCACACACTGCTCAATAAAGTTAAATTCCACTACCTGTAGACATGCTGTGTTTCAGAATTTTTCTGAACTCTTCAGTACAGTATAAGTGGACTGACTACTTGACTATACTTTAGAAAAGAGAGTTTAATATCAAGGCTGATGTCCATAAACATTACTGTACTTGCAAAATAGCCAAAGTAACATCCAAATCAAAGGGCAAAAATATCAAGCAGACAAGCCATTGAGTAAAACAATGCAACAAAGACCAAGCCCGGCTAGAGTCTTCACTATGTAGTTCCTTAAACCTCCTGTAGTGGAGGCCCATTGGATATATGCAAATGACCCCCTTTAAGGGGTATAAGTGTTTCAGCAACATGGCATGAATACCCATGACTTTTTACTCCAGGTTTTATGGATACGTTCAGGTCAATAAAGCCAAACCTCATTAGATGTAGGCATGGCATGTTTTGGACTTTTTCTGACCTCATTAAGTACAGCATGTGGCCCACTGGATAAATGCAAATGATCTCTCATCTGTGCCACTCTTACCAAGGAGTTCACATTCTGGATAAAACCTTTGCTGCCCTCATAGTGCCTTTTTACACACTGTCCATCCAATGGACATTCCTGTCGAGTAAAGCCTAATCTAGAACTCTACTCAGAGCCAGGAGTCTTAAAAAAAATTAGCTACAGAGCTAACTCTATTTTCCCCTCTGAACGTGATGGCCATTTTAACACATTAGATGAAATTTATTTTAAGCCCAACACCTTTCTACTGAGAGATTTCAACTATCCATCAACAAACTGCCCATTCTGCACTGCAGTGGTGAAGTATGGCAAACACTTTCATAACATTATAAATCATAAATCTCTTTTTACTAAAAATTAACCATCCTAACAGGGGCCCAAACTCCTCAAAAATATGGCTGCTTCTTGCACATCACTGTGTGCGTCATTCTGTTTTGTTAAATCAGACCATACGTTAGTGACCTTCTCCTTTAAAACTGGTAGCACTTCCCCTACAAATACCTCTTTATTTAGAGAATTCTCAAAAGAAAACCTTCTTCAGTTACCTGATGTCCTAAATAATCTCTGCTATAATTCTCTTGTGAATGGTTTCACTGTTAAAGCTGCTGCCTATCCCTTATTACTTATAATTATATTGATAATGCAGTTTCAAAGTTGATCTTATATATACCAAATATGAGAGATTTATAAACAACCCCCTATGCTGGAACACCCATATAAATAAAGAATATAACAGAAAGAAATTGCTTAATGCTTATAAGAGGTTTCATTCTACCTACCTTAACAGCACACTTTAGAAAACTAGTAAAACATTTTCAGGGAACCATTAGGAATCTCAAAGCTGAATATGAAATTAAAACAAACACTAAAACCAAAAATGTCTACAAACTTTTTTTTAACAATATGAGGAAGTTAACAACTAACATCCAAGAATGTTCAGAAATAGTCAACAATAATGCTGCACCCCTGAATCAAAGAAAACAGCAAATATCCTTACAAACTTAATGTAAGTTTTATTCCATCTGCAGTTACAGCTATTCCACAATCCCAGCTACCCCTTTAATTACTACAGAACAAGGTCTCTCAACCCTCTCAACAGCTCAGATATGGACTCTGATAATATACCAGGTTGCCTGGCTATCCATGTGCAATATAGCCTATCTGAAACCTACTTAACATCGTTAATCAAACCTTTCCAGTGGTTACATTCATACAGGTTCATAGGAGGTTAATAGGCTAATGGCCCTAGGGCCTTAACAAGCCTAGCCATGTAATATCCTTGTTCCCTAGTTCACTATGGTTAGATGGTTGTTGGTAGCAAAGCAAATCAGTGATTAGCACCAAATGCCCCTGTCCATGAGGGACACAGGTGCCACCCCCAGAGTGAATTTGCAGTCTCCCATCCAGTTGTTAAGGTTGCTCTTAAACAGGGTCATTGAAAAGCTCTGCTTCAAGTGAAGTGGGAATCTCTGGGAGACATATCTCTCTCTCTCCAACATGTTCTATGTCACAGGCTAGGTTGAGAACCCTGGAGTGAGTGACTCTTGTCCCATTTGATTTGCGCATATGCGGCATTTCCATTAGGACAGTCAGAGATCGCTCTGTAGGCCAGAAATGGGTCGCCTCTCAGTAGCCAGTAGGATACAAAGTACAGAGGACAGGGCCTTCAGTCTTTCTGTGTAGGTCATATTTTGGAGGCCCTCACTTTTCTTGGTTAAAAACCTCTGTGGTCTCTCCAGTTGTTGTGAGTGTCTGGTGAGGTACATGCAACAGGGAGTACTGTACTCAGTTAGTGGTCTAATGAGGATTGAGTACAGAGGAGATTTAACATCCTTAGTCTCGGATGCGATGCCCTTATTTATGAGTTGCACAATGTAGAAGGCTTTCCTTACCACTGTGGAGAGATGGTGATCGAAGTATAAATTGCTGTCATCCTGTGTTCCCAAGTCTCTCACCACTGTGTTTGAGCTTAGGGGGTGCTACCTATAATGTAATTTGCAGTGGCTACTTCTTTGCCAAAGGGGATAATGATGCACTTTTCTGCATCTAGTTTTACAGCATGACTCTGGCACCAATCATTAGTCTGCATTAGCCCGTTTTGTAATATGTTAACATTGTTGGGGAACTCGATGACTGCTCCTAGTTTGCAGTCATCTGCAAACTTGGTAAGCCACAAGCCATCTACGTTTGCCTGGATGTTAGAGAAGTAGATTCCAAATAGTAGAGGGCCCAGCACAGATCCCTGTGGTACACCAATGGTAACTGGTCTACTACTGGAGGTGAAATCCCCAACTTTGACAGTAAGCGTTCTGTCGGTGAGCCAGTCTGCTACACATCTAGCAATGTATGGGTTAATCCCCAGCTGGGAGAGCTTCTCAATTATACCAGCATCGGGGATTGTGTCAAAGGGTTTGGCTCAGTCAAGATAGGCGGTATGTACTGCTTTGCCCTCATCCAGGGCTTTGGTGATATTCTCGAAGAAGTCCACCAGGTTAAGCAAGACCTGCCCTTAATGAAGCCAAACTGGGTCGGGTCAAGATTTTGGAGGTTATCTATGTCCTTGTTAATAAGATCCATGACGATGCTTTCCATGGCCTTGCAGATAAGGCTCGTTAGGCTTACGGGTCTCTAATTCCCAGGGTCAGTTGATGGACCCCTTTTGTGTAAAGGGATTACTGTTGCTGTTCTCCACTCTGCTAGGACAAAGCCAGTGCTCAAGTTATGGTTGAAGAGAGTGGCAAGCAGTTCCAGTAGGTCTTGTTCTACTTTGCTTGGTAAGCAGCCTGGGATGTTATTTGGTCCCATGGAGGCTATGCTTTTGCCCTTGGAGAGGGTGGATATGACCTGCTCTTTAGAGATAAGTAGTGGACTGGTGACAGGGATGATTTGGGGTGTGTCTGGTGGGGACAGAGGGGTGAAATTTGCACCAAATCTGCCCACCAGCAAGTTGGCAATTTCTTCAGTTTCAATGTGAGTAGTACCGTCCAAGTCAGTTCGGCACATAGCTGTGAATTCTCTCTATGATTTCGGACATAGCTAAAGAAAGCCTTATGACTGTCTATAGCTAGAGATGATAACTTAGCCTCAAAATTGACTTTAGAGGACTTTACAAGATATCTGATTTACTTGTTCAAGCTGTGGAGGGTATTCTTCCTCTGGTGAAGTTCCCTCTTGTTCTTGGATAACAGTGTCTTCTATTTGTTATATAATCTACTTATATTTGTAGCCCACCAAAGTGGCCTATTTCTGCAGGAGGACCTGGTTTTGATCCTGACAGCTACAGCTAAGTCTATAGAGTTGTTTAAATGTCTATACATGACATTTGTGTACTCCTCTGTATAGGAGTCATCGTTTGCTGTGTTAGCAGGGGGTTTGAAAATGTTATATCCTCACTTAGTAGGCTAAAGTTTGCTTTGGAGAAATGTTTCAGTTTGCTTGCTCCTGTAGGGGTGACCAGTCTGATCTTTACTTCAAGTGAGATAGATTTATGGTCTGAGCTCACCAGGGAGGGCAACACACAGTGGTAGTGCAGTGCCCCCCTCCCTCATGTTGGTGAGTATCAATTCCAGGACATTTGAAGCCCCTTGTAGGGGTGCAAACTACCTGTTCCAGAGCATATTAATTAACAAAGTCCAGGAACCTCAGGGTGATCACATTTCTGAGCATAGGTTCATAGATTAGTACTAGGCTAACTGTCCTTGTGGGCCATTTTAAGCCTAGCTAATTTACCCAAGTGAGAATCAAACCCTGCACCTTGTGTCTGTAAGGCAAATATCTTAAACATTATGCCAACCTCCCTCTTGTAATGACAATTTTTAGTTAGGCTGTTCTTTCAAGTCTAACTTCACGATATTACTGAAAAACACTGTATAATGGATGGTGACTGCAACTGAAATATGTCACTGCAAAAGAATATGACTCCCTTACCTTAGTACTCTCACTTTAACTCAGTGGAGAGTGAGACTCGCAGTAAATGTTCTCACCGCAGCATACCGTATCCCTCCCCAAAAAAAATTACAACACAAGATAGAAATCTTACTGGTAAAATGAAATAATGCTAGTATAATGGGCATCATCATGACATTTTGATGTATGACAAATTAGAAAAAAATAACCAGAAAGTGAGATGCAAATATATTGCTTTGAGAAATAAGTAGATAACATTTAATATGCACCTCTGGTCAGATGTATATACATATGTTTTAAGCAAATTGCAAAACATTTAACACTGCAGTACTTACTGAGTGCAGATGTGACATTCTGCTTTGCATTTTACCATATAAAACACATTTTAACAATAAACCTCTATTCTGTGAAAATAAATTCTGTTTTGTAATACCCAACAATAGTTCTGGATTGAGATGTGTATGATATGAGGGAGGGTCTAAACTGATATTAACATTTTGTACTGCACTTCACAGCAATTGACAAATGCATGCAGTATAATTCA
The DNA here is from genome assembly GCF_019279795.1 of Protopterus annectens. NCBI lineage: Eukaryota > Metazoa > Chordata > Ceratodontiformes > Protopteridae > Protopterus > Protopterus annectens. The sequence continues at coordinate 1,309,970,565 of NC_056735.1, read as the reverse complement.
CAAAAAGCAATAATTTCCAGTGCAGTACTTTTCTGTAGTGCCCAGAGCTTTAACATCTGCCTTACATTTTATGAAATGGAACAAAACATTGATAAACTAGTGCTACACTGTGGTGATGTGTTCTACATCCAAACTGTACTGTTTTGGCTACAGCTGTGACATTTTATGTTGTACTTTATAGTAATAGAGAAGAGACACAAAAGGACAAAAAAAGTTTATTTATGCATTGTTTAGTGACACTGAACCTGACTGCTAATCTTTTCATTTTTTTCTAACTTCAAAGTGCCACTGTTTAACAGCTATTCAGAAAGCTTGAGACTGCGGCAGCTTGGTCCTCTAGTTTAGAGACAGGATTAGGATGACTAGCCAGAAGCTTTACAGCAATGTGACTTCAGTGAGTAAAGAATCTATGTTGCCCATCTTAGGTCTTCATACAGAATTAATGGCCCGGGGTTCTGACCAACCAAATTTCAGTACTCTGGAAGGCTGTCTGCTATATATTCTTATTTCACATCTGTGACAATGAAGACTGGAGCACATGGAGGACAGTGAATACAATAATGTAATAAATCTCTTTGGTGCTGTGTCCCAAAGAGGGCAAGAATCACAGGATAGAAGAGAGCCCATCATGCCAGACATCAGGATTCAAGTTAGTGCTTCACAAAAGCACTCAAATTTTGCATTACAAACTATGTAAGGCACAGCATAGCAGGATGGCCTGTGTTACCATTCCTCTGCACCATCCTTCTTCCATAAAACTGTTGTTTGTAATATATATTTTATTCCTTACTGTAGCATGCCAAAACCTATAAGGATGGAGCTGTGTGAAATAAATGATCCCATCTCACTGGCTTGGTGAAATAAGGTAAGATACTTCCTGAACCAACTGTTCACAAACCCACCCATTGCCAATACTTCACTGCTAACCTGACCTCCTAAACCCAATTGTACTACAGTCAACAAGAAAAGAAAACAAATGTATAGAGAAAAAAAACAACTTACGGAGTAGGCATTGAAATTAGTAGTACATATTCTGCTGCTAGACAAGAACTGTATTGTAATGATAGAGCTGAAATTGCTATTACAAGGTAGTACAGCCACATCAGACAATACTGTTATTTTTCAGACAACTGAATGCAGTATTGCCCAACCAGTCAGGAAAACACAGTAGAAACAAAAAGTGAACTTCCAAAGATTTACAGTTGAACTGTGTGAATGCCTGCAATTTAATTCCTAGTTCACCAAGGTCTGACCTTTATGAATCAGATGAGTAAAAAGATCACAGATTCAAGCAAACATGCCCAGCCTTCCTTCCACTTCAGAAACAAGCTCCCAAATGTACAAAAGCTGGACAGAAAATATGTCAGACACATTCAACAGTATCAGCCTTATAGGAGCAAATTACTTGAGAGAGAAAGACAACAGAGTGGGATGAGGCCTAGAAGACACTTGGACTGTAGCTTAGAGAAAGCATTCTCTACCAGGGAGTGGTATCAGAGTGCAGGCAAAGAAAAAAGGATAAGAGAAATCCTGAGTGAAAGACCTACTCTGGTAGAGTTTTAGTTGAATCTAGAAGAGAAACTGCTGTTAAAAGAGGGAGATAATTATTAGGTATATAAAATATTGCATAACTATAAAAATCAATCAGAGGAGGTTAGAACAGACTGGAAAAGCAATTTACAAGGGAAAAAGGGAGAACATGTGTATGGCTGCAAAGTATGCAAAAAAGCCAAAAAGCTTTAGGTGCTTTGCTTGGAAGTTTTTAAATATGTAGGCTTGTAAAGGCATCAGGGCCAATAGCCTAGTAACTTCCTTCTTATTTTTACACCCCAACCAGACTTCAAAGAATTTTTCAGGTAGGTAGCAAATGTTGGAGGTGAGATGGAGAAGAAAGAGGAACATATGATTTGGCAGTGTAATGAGTTGGTAGACTAAAAATTCCCTACAGAGTACTCCAACAGAAATATTGAGTAAGCAAATGGCTGTTACTAAGGAAATTATTGTTTTCAGCTGGGATACAGGATATGAATCGTCTAAACACAGTAGCGTCTTGCTACGTTTAATTCTGTTGGCTGCCAAAAATACAATCACTAGAATATGAAAATCAAAGTTTAAACCAACTGTATTTGAAGTACTGAACATTTTAAAAGATAGAACTGGAAGCGGGATCTTTAGAAAAGGGAAATAGCAAATTACATAGAAATAAATGGAGTTTGTGGGAACAACACATGAAGAATTATGTTCAGGAGTAGGAGTGAAATCGAAGGGAAGGCAGGTATTTAGCAATTTATATAATGATGGACTGCTAATAGTTATACTCAGGCATATTATGTACTTACTAATTCAAAGGCCAGTCATTTACTAATTTGATTTTTATTCTTTATTATTACATTTTTAACTTCTCCAAAGCTTTTGGGTTTCCAATACCATGATGGGAATGGACCCCATTACTAAGTCAAAGTATAATTAAAGTTCATGAAATTAGTATTGTTTCAGTCTTTGATGTTAGCCAGAAGTGCTGTTAAAGCAACTGCAATGTGCCCAGTAATGACTCTTCCTGCAATTCATATTGAGTTAAATGTATTGGTAACATATCCAAGTATTATTGTAAATTAGTTTCTATAAGACACATTGCTCCTACTACTGCTGGAACTGTCTGGGTATCTTTCTTCCACGCTGCCCATGTTTCTGCCTGCAAATCCTGGTATTTTATATCTTTCTCTCTCTCACTGCACATAAAACACTATAGTCAGTGGGTGCAGAAATTTCAATGATCAATGCTACTTTTGTCTTCATTTCATGGACTACTACTTCTGATTTTCTCGCATCTATTTTTTAAACTCTTGGTAATGAATGCTCCCATGTGATATATAACCATCATTTTCTATACTTTGTGGCTCATGTTTCCCGTGTTTTTCAGCTACTTCAATATTATCAAAAGTGCAAAAATTCCAGCTCCTGAGATAAATGGACCAAACTGAACAAAATAAAGTACAAATTCAAGAAAAAGTATGGTCCAGAACACGGCCAGAATAACAGCAATCAGTAGTTTATTTCACCTAAAACAGGTAAGCGCTTTCATGAGTAACAGACTTGCTTCTTCAAAGTCTTTAGAAGTGAGTCTGTTATTCGTGAAAGCGCTTACTTGTTTTATGTGAAATAAACTACTGACTGCTGTTATTTTGGCCGTGTTTTGGACCATACTTTTTCTTGGCTTTTTACTTCAATATTATGTTTGCACAATCCCCAGTGCAACAGTCTTGCCATATTATTATGCCTTTCTGTATACAGTCCTTCTGCCATTAGTATATCACAACCAGCAACAAGATGTGTGACTGTTTCCAATTTTGTTTTACAAAACCTACGTTTATCTGTTTCTCCCACATGTTCAATGGACTTTGTAAACTAATGTGTCCACTGTCTTGGGCCGCCTATATTAACCTTTCATCTTTTGGTTTAAATTCATCTCTCCTTAACCATTCCTTTGCTCGATCCTGATTAACATGAGGTTGTTCCAAGAGTTTTCTATACTTGCAACTACATTTATGCATTTTCCACATTTCTTGCCTTCTCATCTGATCCTTTACCTTATATTCTTTCTTTTGTTTTTTGGTACATGACTTTTATCGACTTCCTGGTTTGATTTCCATTCCCACTTAGGTTCATACTAGGCTATCTGCCCTAGGGCATTTATAAGCCTAGCCAGAGTGTGTTTGGCTTTCGCCACCCATTTTAAATTCATTTTGCTATGCTCTTTTTCGAGGTTAGTATACTGTGCCTCTGTCTAACAGTGACACAGAAGTGATACCCGGGGTAAAGACCTCCCATCCACTCATCAAGACTCCTGTTGAAGAGAGTCAATGAGGGACTCTGCCTAACCTGGACTGGGATTTTATTCCAGAGTGAAGGGAGCCTCTGGGTTATGAATCTGTCCCTCCAGCATGTCCTATTTATTTCAGTGCTGAGGTTCAAGTCTCTCGTGCACGTAGCTCGATGGGATTTGGATTTTCTGAGGTGCAGCATGTCCATTAATTCCGGGTTGGACATGGCTTTATACGTCAGGCACAGATTACCTCAGAGCAGGTGGTATGCCACTGAGTAGAGCTGGAGTTTCTTTAACTGGGTAGCATATGGCATCTGTTTGAGCCCTTTGATCCTCTTGGTGAGGTACTTTTGGGATCTTTCCAGTTGCTGCAGGTGTCTGGTAAGGTACATCCCAAAAGAGGTATTCTACTCAATTATGGGCCTGATGAGGGACGAGTAAAGAGGCACGATGACCTCCCCTGATCTAGATGTGAATCCCTTCATGATTAGGTGGGCTATATAAAATGTTTTTCTAACCACTTTGGTCATGTGGTTGCCAAATGAGAGATTGCTATCAACTTGGGTCCCCAGGTCCCTAATTACTTCTTCTGTACTTAATGGATTACCACCTATGTGGTAATTTGTGGGCACTTTGTTTTTGCCAAAGGGGATGACTATACACTTTTTGGCGTTTAGCTTGAGGCCATGGCTCTGGCACCAGTTGTCTGTTTCTATGAGGCCCTTTTGGAGGATGCTTGTGTCGGCTGGAGAGTCTATTATGGCGCCAAGTTTGCAGTCATCTGTGAACTTGGTCAGCCACAGTCCTTCCGTGTTGGCCTGTACCTCCGAGAAATATATACCGAACAAGAGAGGTCCCAGGACTGAGCCTTGCGGGACGCCACTTGTAACTGGTTTGGAGTCTGACATGGCTCCAGCAATTCTAAACATGTGGGTTCTGTCCTTGAGCCAGTTTGCAACCCATCTAGTGACATAGGGGTCTATATTTAAGCTGGTGAGCTTATCTATAATGCCCAAGTGGGGTATTGTATCGAAGGCTTTTGCGAGGTCCAGGTAGGCTGTGTGGACCACCGTCCCCTCGTCAATGGCCTTGGTGACTGTTTCAAAGAGATCGACCAGGTTTAAAAGGCAGGATCTGCCCTTAACAAAGCCGAACTGGGTAGGATCCAGTGTCTGTAGGTCCCCAATATCTTTATTTATGAGGTCCAGGATGATCCTTTCCATAGCTTTGCAGACCAAGCTAGTCAGGCTTATGGGGCGATAGTTTCCAGGATCCGTTGAGGCACCACCTTTGTGGAGAGGGACCACTGTTGCTGTATGCCACTCTTTGGGTACATATCCTGTAGTAAGACTGAGATTGAACAGTAGTTTTAGGTTTGGGTTTAGCTCTTCTTGGAGTTCATGTAGGACGCAGCCCGGGACACCGTCTGGTCCCATTGATGCTGTGTTTTTTGCTTTGGAGAGGGCAGCTCTTACCTGAGCATCTGAGATGTCAGGGGGGCAGCACCCTGCTGGGATAGATATTTGCCCTTTTGGTGGGGGGGGGGGATTTGCGCTGAACCTGCCAACTAGGATGTTGGCAAGGTCTGTGGGTTCGGTGTATTTTTTTATCACTCTGAACTAATTCTGAGCATATCTGGGAATTCCCACCCAGGTTCCTAACATAACTAAAGAAAGCCTTGTGATTATCCTTAGTGTCCTGTGCAATTTTTCTCTCGAAGCTGGCCTTAGACGATTTTACGAGTGCCCGTAGTTTTTTGCTAATACTGATCAGAGATGCCTTCCCTTTTTGGGATTTTAGTAGCTTCCCCCTTCTATTGTATAGTTTGTTTATGGCTGGGGTCCACCAGACAGGACGTATGCCTTTGGAGGATTGGGTCTTGGTTTTATTTGGGATTGCATGATCCATGCATTCCTGAAGGTGATCATAGAATGCGTTTATAAAGGATTCTGCGGTCCGAGCCGTATTTTCCACAGGCACGGGGGATTTGAAGGATTCCACCTCGGTTTTGAGGAGTGTGAAATTTGCTTTAGAGAAGTTTTTCACTGTGGTTTTCTGGGCAGGGGGTGAGGTCGGGATGTGAATATCCAGTGAGATTAGTTTATGGTCTGATCTTACCAGTGAGGGATACACTTCTGGTCTGGGGCATAGAGTCCCCATGTTGGTGATGATCAGGTCCAGTATGTTTTCCCCTCTTGTGGGAGTGGTAACAAGTTATTCCATAGCATTTGAGTTTATAAATTCTAGGAACCTTTGGGCTAGGGTGTTGGAGCTAGAGTAATGCTCCCAGTCTAAGTTTGGGTAGTTGAAGTCACCCAATATAATGGTGTTTGGAGAGACCTTCATATTTTCCAGTGTTCTCAGGAAGGCCGAGTGCAGTTCCTGGGTTTGGGTGGGTGGTCTGTAGCAGGCTATAAACTGGAAGGCAGTTTTACCCACTGTTAGCTGCACATGGATAGTCTCTGATCTTCATGCTGTGCCACCAACCTGGAGGTGTGGGCATCTTTGATGAATACTGATACTCTCCCTCCTTTTGTGGTTCGGTCCAAGTTTTGGGGCCGAAAAGCATGGTATGAGGTATAACCTGGTAGTGCTGGGGTGCTCTTGGGAGCCTTGAACCAGGTTTCTGTTACTGCACAGATATCGATGTTCTACATGCTAAGGAGAGTTTCGAGTGCTTGCATCTTGAGGTTTAGACTTCTGGCATTGGGTAGCATTACTCTTAGTTTCTTATTACTTGTGATACCTATGGAGGTGGGTTTGTCTTTTGAGCCTTGCCTAAAAAAGGCACTATGGGGGTAACACAATATTCGAAAGCCCAGGGGTGACAGGTGCAAGCTGTCCCTAGCGAAGCATCGTGGCTTGTCGAGCATGTCATCCCAGGCTGACAGGCATTGGATCCCCTTTGAATGACACCAATACTTAAGCCAATTGTTGAAATTGATCATCTTGTCTTCATACTGTGGCATCATCCTTGGTGAAGGTAAGATGCTACTCAAGGTCAGGGTCATACTGGCCTGGGCTACATGCTCAGAGAGCTCCTCTATGTCTCTTTTCATGTAGTCCAGGGAGGTACGTCTCAGGTCATTCACACCAGCATGGACAATGACTGAGTCATACTTGTACTTGCCTTGGAGTGACCTGAGTGCTTGTGTTATGTGGCGGATCCTAGCGCCCGACAGGCAGCTCACCATGACCTTCTCCTTGTTCAGCCTGGTGAGCGGGATGTCAGTGTGCCTGATGATAGAGTCACCTATTACAAGTGTATCAGGTGTGTTGTTCAGCCTTAAGGGCTGTGACTGTTCGGCACACTGGCTTTGTGAGCTATGTGTTGCACGTGTTTTGTTTTGGGGTAGCGGTTGCTTGGGTGTCTGCTTTGGAGGTCTCTGCTGCTTAGGCAGATTTTTATTTAGAGCCTCCGAGTATGTTTTTGTGTGTTTATGTGTTTGGTTTGCTGTCGTGGTAGGTCTATGTGAGACTGGAATTGTAGTGAGTGTGGTTTCCTTCTCCTCCTGACTGGTTAGGCCAGTAGTGAGTTGAGAGAGCTTAGCCTCCAGCAGTTTAGCTATATGGTTGCATCTCTCACATGTGTTGGAATTTGTTGGGAGGAGGAGAGGGTTGTCTGTGTACATGAGGCAGTTGTAACATTGCCTCAAGATTCCAGATTCACCAGCTAGACCGGAGATGAGATTGACAACTGACCTTTGGACATGCTAAAATAGTATAGGGAATTCCTTTATAATTGAAAAATGGGCCAGTGGGGAACAAGGTACTCAAGGGGAGTTTGTGAGGGTGTAGTGCTTTTAATTTTTTAGTGCTGACTTATATAATTGCTTTAGTGAGCAAGTGCCAGGTAACTTAAATGCAATGTGTTACAGGTAACTTAAATGCAAAAATGACAAACAAAAAGTGCCAGGTAACTTAAATGCAAAAACGACTTGATGCCAATATGCTTCTGTTAAACTGAGGAGAGAAGTTATCTTAAGAGTCTTGTTTCAAAACTTTCACATTTCAGTCTTGTGAGGTCAGCAGATATGTATGCAGTCCCACAACTGCAGATCTATACATGCAATCAGTTTTGAGGAGGCCCATACCTCCTTCAGAACAAGGAATATATAATCTTGGTATGCACTGATTTTTGTAAATCATTCAAAAAGCATGAAGCATCCTTGTTTTCCTGTTCAACTTATACAACACCTTTTGGGGCCAGTCACTCACTCCAAGACTGTAAGTTAGGACAGGAAGAGAAAACTGGTTTACAGCTTGAACTTTGCTCCTAGATGTCAATGCTGTTTTCAGTATTAAGTCTTCTAAAACATTCTTAACCAAGTCTTATTCACAATTGTTAGTGTTATATTGTTGATCCTTCATCAGTTCCCACATATTTATGTACTCCCTCTTGCTTAATTGTTCATTTATATCACATTCCTGTTGCAAACTGAGGTTTTCTTGGTGCTGCAGTTTCCTTCTTCAAAGGTTGCTTTTGCACATTTATCAAGACCAAATAGCATTCTTATATCATCTGAAAAAGTTTTGACCACTTGCAGTTGTGCTTTCAGTTCCTCAACTGATTAACTATACAGTTTTAAATCAACAAAAAGATGAGAAGTCTTTACACTTTGTTGTTTTCTGGGAGCCAAATTGTAGCCATGACCTACTCTGTTAAGTAGACAACTTAATGGGTTAAGAGCAAGACAAATGTTTTATATTCTATCCATGCCATACTTTTCCATTATGGCTTTATTTAACAACAAATGATCCTTTGTTCCATATAACTTACTTCTATTACCCGTTTGTTTGTTGTATTGCCGATAACTGAGTTTTCTACTAAATGACTATAAACTCTGTTGGGATCAATTCCAGTGTATGTCATTGGAAGAAAAGTTACTGGTCTATAGTTTTTAGGATAGCTTGCAGGTTCACTCAAGCAGTATTGTTTTTCTTACTGTTAACCAGGCTGGTATCTGGCCAGGGCATATAAATACTTCTTACTCATGGCCAAATCTTCGTATAAAGATGTTAATACTTCTAGCCAGAAGTTAGGTACTGCATCTGGGTCTAGAGTTTTCTAATTAGGAGCATTTCTGTACTTTGTTTCAGTCTCTTTGGCTGTTACTTCATCCCATTTCATACCCTGTATATTTTAACTTCCTATTCTTTCTTTTACTTTTTCTACCCATTTAGCATCTTTGTTATGTTCCATAGGATCTTCAATGATATTTCTCCAAAATGTATCTATTTCGGCTTTTTTGGTGGTGTTTCATTTCCTTTTGCCTTGTTTCTAGTTCTCTATAAAACTTTTTTGGGGGTCATCAGTAAATTGCTTATTTTGTACTTTTCCTTTACATTTATCTGTATATCTTCTAATTTTTTTCTGCCTGTGTGTTAGTTTATTAATTACAATAGTGCATGAGAGATCCTGATCTGTTCTGATACTGCACATGGATTTTATTACGTCTATCTTTGAGTATTTTTGTTGATCTGTTCCCTCTTCCATGTTCTTCTAACAGTGACACTTCTTGTCTTAATTGCTTTATAGCTTTCTCTATTCCATACTTCCATGATGGCATTCCATTCTCCCCTTCCTTTCCCTTACTACCCTGTGTTTCTATGGTAAGACTTTATCTGTTATTAATTTAGCTGCACAGTAATATATTCTATTTACTTCTGTAATATCACATGACTCCCTATGGACAGTCCTAATTACTGTGTTCATTTGTCTTATCAAATTTCTAACTTTTGGGGTTTTATTGACTTTCTGTAGTCTATTTCTTTCATTGATCTTAATATATTGGTCCATTTCTATTAAATCAAACTCTTCTCTTAGATCATTTTCTTCTAAACTGAGGGCACATTCTTTGTTCACCATTTCCTGCTGGCATTCTATAGAAAGTTCCAGAGCATCTTCTTGTATCACATTTTCTTCAATATCATCCTGCATCATCCATTGGTCTTTCATATTGGAGCTCACTGACCTATCACTCCAGAACATTGACTGCGTCAGAGTTGCCACAGTTTCCTATTCCTTCTCTTGCTGTGCAACTCCAACTGAACGTTTGTACTGGTTTCCTGTGAAAGGCTACACAGTATCTTCATTTGGCAACTGATCAGATATCTCCTTCTCCACTGGTTTCTCCTTAATTTGGGGATCCATTGCTCTATCCTGCTGTGATGTTATCTGAGTTAGATTTTCTACACAAAATCCTTCATTTTGCAGGTACAACATAACCTCACTTTCTATTTCTTTAATTACTCCATTACTAATCCTCTTTTCTACTTTTCCCTTTTTGTTTTCTTATTTCTTGTAAAATCTTCCACATCCGGATGCCTTTGCCTGTATTCCTCTTCAAATAACTTTGGGGCTGCTTTTTTTTTTGTGTAGATTAATTTAGCTTTCTCCTTTGCATAGATACTGCCACCATATCAGATATCTCTCTTTTTCCCATCTATATTTCTTTTTTTTTATACCTTTCAAAAGTCTCTAAATTGTGTTCTTTATATTTTTGCACTTCCTCAGTTCCTTCTTCTTACAAACAGCCCAAGGTTTCTTGGTCTATATAATGTTTTCCATAAATCTGTTGTATTAATGAACACAAATTTGTATTTGAAGTTTCTAACAGTTTTTCCTTGTGGAAGTATTTTTCTTTCCTCTAACTTCTCTCTCAATCTTTTTGTATATCTTCTGTCTGAAAATTATAGGCTTCCTGCATAACAGTAATACATATTTTTTTTCTTATCCTCAATAGTCCAGTCTATTATCTTTATGGATCTTTTTGGCATATCAGTTTTGTGATTTTTGTGGACTGCTACTTCCTTCTACAACAGGGGGGTCATCTTCCCCCTGGGCCTGGCCTAGCCCTGTTGTAGGAATGTTTCACTGTCTTGGAGATTCCACACTGTCATTTTTTTCCAGTCCTGGCATCAGTGCGCCTACCAGAACTGGGCACTTTTATCCTGGGTCTTGTGTACCCAGCTATCTTTTTTTATTTTTTAACCTACTTCTGTCCATGATATATGCTACATAAAATACCATCTAAATATATCAGTGTCATCTTGGCAAAAGTTTGCAAAAAAACAGGGTCCACCTTGTGAAGGTACTCACCAAGACTTGAGGATGAATTCAGTTCCAGCAATACTTCTCTCCTTTGCTTGCTGACTTATCTCTCCATGCATTCTATTAATGTATGTGTGCCTATGTCTTAAGGGATAATTTGATAAAGATGTTATGTCAGCCTCAACCCCTATATTAGCCTCCCACACAATATATTCATTTTGTTTCTGAAATAATATAAAGCTAGTTTCCCCAAAGACTTTTTATCATTCTCCATGGCCAGTGTTATCTCAAATGGTGACTGAACTGAGCCACTGGGTAGCCCACTAGCAGGTCCTATGATCTCTGAATAATGAAGTAAATTTTCAGTAACTAGAGGTTGTGCAGATAGCAGAAATTCTTCTCTAAATGCTGTGCTGCCTTAAGAAGTCACACTTCATTGTTTGTTCCAGTAATGCATATGTGCAAAACACTTGTAACATATATAGGTTCACTGGTAGGTACTAGGCTATCGGCCAAAGTGCGTAAGTAAGCCTAGCCAACAAGGTTCCCTGGCTTACACCACCCAAGAAAGTTATTTTCCTTTGCCTCTGTCGAGCAGAGCCACAGAAGTGATTCAGAGTGTATTTCCTATTTCCCATCCACTCATCAAGATTTTTCTTGAAGATTGCTAATGGGTAACTTTGCTTGACACAGATGAGTAGCTTGTTCCAGAGTATGGGAAGTCTCTGGAACAGGAATCTATCCCTCCAGCATGTCCTGTTTATTGTGGTGACAAGGTTTAGGTCCCTAGAGCGTGTAGCTCAGAGGGATTGGGATTTCTTTAGGTGTAACATGTTCAACAGCTCTGGGTTTGACATAGTTTTTTATGTTAGGCAGAGATCACCTCGGAGTAGGCGATATGTTACGGAGTAAAGCTGGAGTTTTTTGAAACAGTCAGTGTAGGGCATCTGTTTGAGGCCAGTAATCTTCTTTGTGAAGTACTTCTGTGGTCTTTCCAGCTGCTGCAGATGTCTTGTGAGGTACATTCCAAAAGGGGCGTTGTACTCTATAATGGGGCTAATGAGTATCGAACAGAGGGGAACAATGACCTCTTTTTTCCTGGATGAGAACCCTTTTGTGATGAGGTGTGCCATGTAGAAGGCTTTCCTGACTACTGTGGCGATGTGATTATCAAAGAAGAGACTACTATCCACCTGTGTCCCAAGGTCTCTTATCACACATTCAGCGTTAAGTAGACTGCCACCTATGTGGTAGCTCATGGGTACAGGGTTTTTACCAAAGGGGATGAAAATGCACTTTTTGGCATTGTGCTTGAGGCCATGGCTCTGACACCAGGCATCTGTCTCAGTGAGGCCCTTCTGTAGGATGTCCACATCATTTGGGGACTCAGCTATGGCTCCTAGTTTGCAGTCATCTGCAAACTTCATTAGACAAAGGCCTTCTGCGTTAGCCTGTACTTTAGAGAAGTAGATACCAAACAGGAGAGGTCCCAGGACTGAACCCTGTGGTACTCCACTTGTCACTGGTTTGAAGTTAGATTTGGAGTCTGCAACTTTTACAGTGTGGATTCCGTCAGTGAGCCAGTTGGCAACGCACCTTGTGACATAGGGATTTATACCTAGTTTAGTGAGTTTAGCTATAATTCCAGAATGGGGGATGGTGACGAAAGCCTTGGTGAGGTCAAGATAGGCTGTGTGAACCACCTTATCCTCATCTACGGCTTTGGTGACTGCCTCACATAAGTCGATCAGGTTCAGGAGGCATGATCTGCCTTTCACACACCCGGACTGGGTGGGGTCCAGAGTTTGGAGGTTACCAATGTCTTTGTTTATGAGGCTATGATTGAACATGGTGCTTAGGTGGGGAGCCAGTTCATTCTGAAGTTTGTGTAAAACCCAGCCTGGGATGTTGTCCGGTTCCATGGATGCTGTGTTTTTGGCTTTAGAGAGTGCAGCTTTTATCTGTGTAGTTGTGATTACAGGGACTCTCCATTCTTCCTGTATAGATATGGGCCCTTTAGGGGATTGGGGGGGGGGGTAAAGTTAGCACTGAAGGTATCTTCCAGGATGTTGGCAATATCAGTTGGTTCTGTAATTTACATGCCGTTGTGCTGTAAATCAGAGCAGATCTGGGTGTTGCCATTGAGATTCTTGACATAGCTATAGAATGCTTTGTGGTTGTCCCTAGAATCAGTGGTGATTTTGCTTTTGTAGCTAGCTTTGGAGGATCTTATAAGGGATCTCAGCTTCTTACTGAGGCTGACCAGGGAGCTCCGCCACTCATGGAATTTTACTCTCTTTCGCAACAGTTTCTTCCTTCTGTTGCAGAGTTTGTTTATGACAGGGGACCACCAGATTGTCTTCCTTTTTTTGGAGGATAGCGTCTTGGTTCTGTTTGGGATAGCATGATCCATGCACTTGTGTAAGTGCTTATAGAGTGTCTTAAGAAGCATGAAGTTGGCTTTGGAGACATTTTTTACTGTGGTTTCTTTAATGGCCGGTGGGGGCAGGAAGTGGATATCTAGGGTGATTAGCTTATGGTCGGATCTGACCAATGAGGAGTTGACTTCAGGTGTGGAACACCGGTCACTCATGTTGGTAATGACTAGGTCTAGGATACTGTTACCCCTGGTGGGAGTGTGGTTAAGTTGATCCAGGGCATTGGAATTTATGAATTCCAGAAAGAGTTGAGTGAAAGAGTTGTTACATGAGTAGTTTTCCCAGTTAATGGGGGGTAGTTGATAATCGCTCATTATTAGGGTGTCTGGTTGAATATAATCATATAATTGAACCCTAATATTTTCCAGTATGTCAAGAAAAGAGGAGTGGGAATCCTGGGGCATGGTGGGGGATCTGTAGCAAGTTACAATTTGGATTGCAGTTTTGCCCAGAGTTAGTTGCACTTGGATAACCTTGGATGCATTATGCTGAGCAACTAGCCTGGAGGTGTGGATATCCTTAATGAATATGGGCACACTTCAGCCTTTGGTGTTCCAGTCCAGGTTAGATGGCTGAAAAGTGTGGTATGAGTTATAGCCTGGTAATGCAGGGGTGCTCTCTGCAGCCTTGAACCAGGTTTCAGTCACTGCACAGATATCGATGTTCTCCATTTTAAGGAGTGCCTCGGAGTGCATTTTGAGATTTAGACTTCTAGCACGGAGTAGCATTACCCTCAGTTTTTGCTTGCCTGCTTCTGTTAGGGTGGTGAATTTGTCATTTGAACCTTGCCTAGAAAAGGCACTATAGGGGTGGCAAGATCCTTATCCAGTATCCAGAATCCCAGGGGTGACAGGTGCAGGCCATCTCTGGCAAAGCATTGTGGTCTGTCGACCATGTCATCCCAGGCAGACAGATACTGGATCCCCTTAGAATGACACCAGAAGCTTAGCCAATTGTTTAAGTCAATCAATTTTGTCCTTGTACTGCAGTATCATTCTGGGCAATGGCAGGATGCTGCTCAGGGTAGGGTCATACCTGCCTGGGCTACAAGATTGGAGAGCTCTTTCATGTTTCTTTTCATGTAGTCCAGGGAGCTATGTCTCAGGTCATTTACACCAACATGAACAATGACAGAGTCATATTTGTGCTTGTTGTGGAGTGATCTGAGTGCGTGGGTTATGTGGCGGATCCTGGCACCCAACAGGCAGCTGACAGTAACCTTCTCCTTGTTTAGTCTGGTGAGTGGGACATCACTGTGCCTGACTATAGAGTTCACTATGACTAGTGTCTTGGATACGTTGTTTTGCCTTACGGGATGTGGTTGTGTGGCACACTGAGTCTGTGGGCTATGTGTCATTTGGGTTATGTTGGGGGGGTGAAGGTTGCTTGCATTTCTGTTTTGGAGGTCTCTGTTGCTTGAGTAGATTATTATTGAGAGCCTCCGCTAATGTTTTTGTGTCGATGTGTGGATTTTGGTGGTGTAGGTTTAGTGAGACTATGTGATGAGTGTGGTGTGGTGCAAGTTTTTACCTTGTCCTCTTGACTGACAAGTTCAGTCTTGGCTGGAGAGAGCTTTACCTCCAGTTTGGCTAGATAAGTGCATCTCTCACAGGTTGTAGAGTTGGGTGGTAGGAGTGGGTTGTCTGTGTACATGAGGCAATTGCTCCATTGGCCCAAGATGCCCAGACTCATCAGATAGACAGGAGAGAACACTGGCAGCTGACCCTTGGACATGCCCTGAACAAAAAACTATTTTCCTCTAGACAAGTGAGTACAAGAACTGTTTTTCTCTAAGCAAGTGAGGAAAGTAAGTACAAAATCTGTTTTCCTCTAGGTAATGAGGAAGGTTGAGTGCTGTAGTAATTTGTAGCTTATATAGTGCTTACAAGTTCTGAACAAGTACTGAGCATGAAAAAGCAATTTCAAGTGCTAAAGCTAAGAATCTGTATCTGAACTAGACTTGTTACAGGAAAGAAACAAGTGCAAATGCGGGCTTTAAATCTGAAAGTTGAGAAAGATGAAAAAATTGGCCAAACGGCCAATAACTACAATTTCTGGGTCAGAAATAATTCCTTATGTGGTGGATAGGTTACCTAGTGCTTACCACTCCCACTGATAAGCTAGCAGGCTTCCCTCCAACACAGAAAGGCTTGGGGGCCTCAGGAGCTTACAAACAGTCCTGGATATAGCAAATCTGTATCTGGAGTAGACTAGTTACAGAAAAGGAGAGAAACAATTGCAAATGCAGGCTTTTACATCAGAAAGTTGAGAGAGATGGAAAAACTGCTCAAACGGCCAGTAACTACAGTTTCTGGGCCAGAACCACTCCTTATGTGGTAGACAGGTTACCTAGTGCTTACCATTCCCACTGATAAGCTAGCAGGCTTCCCTCCAACACAGACAGACTTGGGGGGCTCAGAAGTTTACAAACAGTCCTGGATATAGCAAATCTTTATCTGGACTAGACTAATTACAGGAAAGACAGGAAACAAGTGTAATAATTTTTTTTGTTACAGTTAAGCAGAACACAGGGAGATTCTAGAAAAGTTTTTTTTTTTTTTTTTGTAAAGGAAAGGGAGAGAGGAGAAGCAGAAGATAATTCAAGGTCAGGAAACTAAGTGGGTTGGCCTTCTCAAATGTTCTCGCTGTATTAGGTAGAATGAACTAATGACACTAGACTGGGAGGAGTATCCCAGATCAAATTTACAGAAGGGGCGAGCAACTGCAAAGCCACCAAGTACAACGGCAAGACACTAACAAGGAGGGAGGGGAGAGTGGGGAACCATACTACAGGTACTAGCCTAGATAAAGGAGCAAGGAGACTCTACAGAATGCTTTTAACTGTAACGGTTATATGATACATTCCTTGGCAGGAAATCAAAACAAACAAACAGGTGCTTAACAAGTAGAGAAAATTTCCCATTAATAATGTGACTGAACTTGGAGTTTGCGCAACCTCCAGATTTTCCTGAATGTTCAACATATTTGCATGGGAACATACACACTTTCTGAAATGATCATATCTGATGCAGAACTAATTAACATGGTACCTCTTGTGAAAATACAGTTATACTGATTGAATCACTACAAATAAAGCAAACTAAAAATGTGGAGCCAGGTTTTATAACCAGATCTATAAATGCTAGATAATTACAAAGCATGATGCACTCACTTTAACACCACATTCCTAAACCTTCTAGCTACCCATGCTCCTTTAAAAACCAAAAGAATAAAAAAAA
The DNA here is from genome assembly GCF_019279795.1 of Protopterus annectens. Lineage (NCBI taxonomy): Eukaryota > Metazoa > Chordata > Ceratodontiformes > Protopteridae > Protopterus > Protopterus annectens. The sequence continues at coordinate 1,309,954,011 of NC_056735.1, read as the reverse complement.
ATCCACCCCTGGTTAACTACGAACACCCTTACCACCATGTGACTTAGAGACAAAGCCTGGACACAATATCAAAAGAACAAATCTACACCTTCCCTCAATGAATACAAAACTCTTCGTAACTCATTTAAAAAATTTATCTCTGCAGACCGTCGTAACTACTTCACCCGACTCTAAAGTAACCACAAAACTAACCCTCAAAAATTCTGGAGGGGTATAACTACCCTCTTAAAACCCGGGACCACCGAAAACCCTATCCCTTGCCGAAATGTAGATGACACAGATCTTGCTACCCAATTCAACTCCTTCTTCATAGACTCTTATTTCCAAACTCACCTCCTCTTTCCCAAATAACAACCCTTCTCCTACCTCCACTTTTTCTCAGACTTCTCCCACCTCTCCTCCTGCTTCTCCCCCTCCAACTTCTCCCACCCCTCATCATGCTTCTCCCCCTCCAACTTCTCCCACTCACTCCACTCCCCCACCATTTTTCATTAAACCTATTCCTACATCCACCATAAAAAACACCTAAAAAAACTAAAACCGTGTACCAATGCCCCTGATAACATTCCCTCTTACTTACTTAGCATAGCTGCAGAAGCCATTGCCCTCCCTATCAGTATACTAATTAACCGCTCCATCCAAGAAAGTACTGTTCCTCAAATCTGGAAAAAAGCCTACATCATTCCCCTACATAAAGGTGGTACCAATACCAATATTACCAATTTCTGTCCCATCGCCATCCTCTCTCCCATTTCAAAAGTCCTAGAAAAATGTATCCATCTACTACTACTTCCCCATTTCCTGGACAACAATCTATTAACTCCCACACAGCATGGATTCAGACCCCATCATAGTACTATGACTGCCCTCCTATCCTTCCTTGAAACTGTAAATAAAGCAAGAGATTCTGGCCTCACTGTATCTACCATCCTACTCGATCTCTCTAAAGCCTTCGACACTATCTCTCATAACCTACTTCTTACTAAGTTATCTAACCTAAACCTTTTCCACTCTTCCCTCTATTGGTTTACTAGCTATCTCTCCAATAGGCAACAAGCCGTCAAGTGGAAAAAAGCCACCTCCTCCTTCCTCAACACCCCTATAGGTGTTCCACAAAATTTTATTTTAGGCCCCCTCCTCTTCAACATCTTCATTAATGACTTTTACCACTCTATCCCCCTTGCAAACATTATTCAATATGCTGATGACTCCACAATCATCTGTGCTGCCTCATCCATCCCAACTCTTCTAAAACTTACTCAAGATGCCTTCACCACCACAGAACAATGGAACAATGGATGAAAGACAACTATCTTGCACTCAATGCTGCTAAAACTAAACTTATGATATTTACCCCCTCCAAAACAAAAAACTATGATAAATCTCTATTCTCCATCATCAGCCAAAATAACATACCTCTTGAGCTGGTATCTGAAGCTAAACTACTAAGGGTCCAAATTGATGACAAACTCAAATTCAACTCCCAGCTACTACTAAATATAAAAAAAATCACCTAAAACTGGGCATGCTCTATCGTCACAATCCATTCCTTACCTCAACTACCAAAATTACTCTCTCTACCACATTTCTCCTTCCCTCCCTTCTCTATGGTGCCCCTCTTCTAACTAACCTACAATCTTCTCTGAAAACCAAACTGTCTTCTTGTTACAATAAAATAGCCAGATTCGCCACCAGTAACAAATCATCCACCCATCACTGTGTACCTCTCCATAAACTCAACTGGCTAGAGCTTACCAACTACCTCTCCTACACTCAGCTCACCTATGCACATAAACTCATTTTCCAGCCTTCCCTCTGTCCCTCTCTCTCTATTACCTTCAAAATGCATAAAACTCAAAGACTCCTAAGATCTAATAATCAAAACCTCATAGAAGTTTATAGACCACTACACCCTCCAGGACAAAACCTCCTGTCCTTCTCACTAGCATGCCTATGGAACACCCTTCCCCCCTTTCATTCGTACTATTGTTAACCTGACATCCTTTAAAAAATCACTACACTCTCATTTAACATCCTCCTGGGAATGCTCCTGTGCACATCCCTCCTAACCTACTCTCTTCTCCCAACACTTTTCCTCTTTCCTTTCCTCATATCCCAGCTAGCAACTTCATGCTTGCTTCTAGCATACAACTCCTTGTTTGTTCCCTGCAACTTTTAGCAAAAAAAAAAAAAAAACAAAAATTTTTGTTTTTATTTTTGACTAACTTATAATTGTAATTCTACAATGTTTTTTCTTTAATCCTCATGTAAACTGTGTGTGTAACATAACCTTTGTATAATCTGTATGTAGAATAGAATCTTTGTATGATTTGTATGTGGAGCTTTTCTCCCCAGGACTCCACTGAAAACGGGTTCTTTAGGCCCAATGGACTATCCTGATTAAACAACTGCAAATAAATAAAAATAAAATAAATGATGTTTACAGTGAGATTATAGTGGCACTGTAACACATAGGCAACTTAAAACCCACTGACTGAGGAACAGATTGAAATGCTCTATAATTAGATCACCTTTCATTTGCTTTGTTGTAATACTGGCATTGTTGGACATGCACAGATGTTTTAAAGCCTAGGGACATCTTTCCCTGCTACATACCACATACATACTTCAGACAAATTAAAACTAAAAATGTTGCACTTTCTTACAGAACAAACTGCACTTGAGTCTCCCACTGGTTCTGGTAATCTCTGTCCTTCGTTCCTTGAGTAGTACAGAGAACAAGCAAACAGCTCCCTAATCCATATTTACAAACTCTGCCTCCATTCTGACAGTATTCCCACAATCTGGAAATCAGCATAGACTGAATATAGGCTAATATTAACTGCATACGCTTCCAACAGAAATACTACATCCATCTCAGAACAAAACCTGTGGTTCATAGCCAAATGTCCTAAAATGACCACCACTACCTCTTCCTCCAGAAGGCTGTCTGCCTTAAACAGAAGCATTACTGACTCCCTGGGTCACTGCTTTTTAATCATCTGCTTTAGGGCACTCTTGCTTCCCTTTCCTTCAAACCTATTCCTAACACCCGCTCTTACATCCTCAGAAGTAATTTTTATACAAGACCAAGTCTTCAAAGTCCAAGAACAAAACTTGTCTGTTCAAGCCTCCAAACCCTAAGTAACCTCCATCTCCAAACCTAAAAGAACTCTTCATCTATTATAAGTTCACCACGATTCAAAGCCTGTCTGTTTAAGCAAAGCAAATAAAACCCCTCTGGTCATATCACAAATTTGACAAGTCTTTTGTTCTTGCACTAAAATCTCCTTTTATCTGACAGCACAAACCATATAAATAAGGGAATACATTTTCCCCCAAATTTTAGGACTGCAGCTAGGCAGCTACACAGTTAACCTTTGCATTGCTCATCCTACATATTATATACTCTAACTTGTAACTGGATTAAGGCTATAAGCTGTTTGCAAGCTAGTTCCTGGAGTCAAGGGTACACAGTTTAATTCCTTCCACCTCCACTTGCCTACTGTGTGAAACAAAGTAAGTAATTTGACCAGACAATGCTCCTGCGTCATCCATGAAAAGGGACACATGTCCAGTGCACATACCTGGTTAACAAATGTATGTATTCATAAATAAATAATGGCCTAATACTTTAATGTTAATTGCATTTATATAAAATGTTACTTCTGTTCACATATTTTCTTTTTGCATTTTTTGTTCTTGGCTAACTAGGCTTAGCCGAAAAGTGCTCTGCTTTGATCAGTGTTCTGCTCCATAAACAAACACACAAACAAGTAAATAAACAACACCAAATTCTGGATAAATTAGGAAAACTGCTGTCTACTTTATAGTTACAGTAAAACTGTGTTACCCTTGAAAGATTAACATGATAGGGAAAATAGAACAGTAGCAATTAATTTATTTTTATTGATTTCACTAAATATATGTTACAGCTCTGATCTCGCCTTTTACAGTATCATCAGGACCTGGTGTTCCCCTCTGCTCTCTATATTTCTTATATTAGACTGTCCTTAGCATAATGAGCTTTTATTTCCCTTTAATTTCCAGCCTGTTTTCCTCAACCAGAATGGAGCCTTAAAACAGAGACAAAAATGCTTCAAACTGTGATATGCTCTGATAATGGTAGCTTGACTGATGTCCTTCCTTAGATTACTGTTGCAATATTCCAAAATGCTGCATTATCTTGCGAAATAACATGGATATCCAGTTGGGGAACCAAAGCCAAAACCTTCCATACCAGCCCTATGTCCAATGTATGACTTAAGCCCAGAGGATTAAGGGTACATAAGTGGACATATGAACGTAAATCCTCAGACTATCTCCAAGTTAGTAAACCAGTAGAAGCTGGAGTAATAAAATGGTCAGATAAGAGGGGAGAGGCAGAAAGACAGTGGTGCTCCTTGGGCCACAAGAAAAGTAAGGAAGCCTAAGAGAAGGGTGAAGGAAGTGAAAGAAAGAATACTGCAATGGTGATCAGTACGGCATCTAATGTTATGGGAAGTTCTTACATAACTGTACTATGTCCTTTCTTAGGTCACTGTTGCAGTATTCCAAACTGTTGGGTGATTCCCAAAGTATAAGAAATGTCAAAGGTGGATAAATGAGAAAAAGGAGAACTCTCTAATGATCCATAGAGGACTGACCGGCAAAAGCTGCTCTGGATTTAGAAAATACATCCACCCTATATTGTTTTGAATAGTATGCATAGAAGACTAGGTAGTTGCTTCTGGGATGTTTCTAAAGTCAAATTTAGATCAAGAGTGCGCCTTTACTGGAGAAAATAGGGATTTACCATGTTGAATATAGCAAAAGGTAATGGATTTGGAAATCCAGTTAGCAATGGTTTGATTATGGACTGGATTATCTAATATGGAATCTTGGAAATCGACAAGCTGAAATCAAAATCATACATTTGAAGTGTAAGCTTGTATGAAAATTGCAATACATTACTTTGGCCATTTTTATCAGATGTAGACATTTGAAATGCAAACATTTGTGTAACTATAATTGGTGGGTACAAGATAGTCTGTGATTGAAAACTGACTCCTGGTGCTATATGATCTCATTAAACAGTAATTGATCTTCCTTCGAAGGATTACTGCATGTTCAGTGAAACAGGTTGAAATAAATGACTCTGGTCATTCATTTCATTTCATCATAGACATATGTGGTGTACAGAGTCAAAAACATGACTAACTGTAGGGGAAAGAAGACAGTCTGAGGATGAAAGTGACTGACTCCTGCTGCTGTTTTCGGCTATTATGCATTGGTGTGAACAGTTGTAACACATTATGTAATCATCTTTTCTATTACAATCAGACATCTACAGAGTACACAGTTAAAGTTGTGACAGCTTATTGGTGTAGAGGGCATCTTTGTATAAAAATGATTGACTTATGCTGTTTGATCAAAGTTAAACAGTCATTGACCTGACTCTGCAGAGTTAATATAGATTTGTCTGAAATAAGAAACAAGATGAATACTTTACATAAAAAATGGTGGTCCCATTAATCACTATCAGACATCTAAGGTGTATACCAAAAGTAGCTATAATTGGTAAGTACAGGGCAGTCACTGGATAAAGCAAATGACCATCTGCTGTTTGTACAGCTATCAGCTGTCTTCCAACTAGGAAATATTAAAAAGAAAATAATAGCATGAATACACCATGTTATGATAACTTCATGCAAATATGATGGCCTTTTTTGCATGTTATGAAACAGCAAACGACAAAAATTACTTGCATTAAAATTCATTGCCTTTAAGAATGGAAACACACATGGATTTTACACAGAATTATGTCAACACTTTTTAAAGATACCCACACCGACACACACACACACACATATATACCTATATATATATATATATATATATATATATATATATATATATATATATATATATATATACATATATATATATATATATATATACATATACATATATATACATATATATATATATATATATATATATATACCTATATATATATATATATATATATATATATATATATATATATATATAGGTATACATATACACACACACACACATAGTTTTGGGACAGTCCTTCAGAAAATGCTTAGTACTGAAGGTGTTAGCACTACCTGATGCCAACCCCAGAATATCTTCCTGCTAAAAGCATGGGCTACACTAGGCTCAGTTAACTCAGTAGTGCACTTAATTTCCTTAATGTCTGTATGAAGTTAAAGTCACAGAATTAAGAGCAATGAAGCATGAAGTGAAGCCCTGTTTACTTGCTTTTCACAGGCAATTCTTGGTATGTCAAGTATAAGGATTAAAATGTTAAAAATGTGACTTTCAAGATGTCTGCACACTGAACAACAGCTTAGTTTCAGTTCTCCGAGTGAGAAACCAAACTGTGAAAAAAAAGCCCCAGTGAAACTGTCAGTATTAGTACAGTTCAGTTACTGACTGGTTAAGCACACTGCGCAGATGCCAGCAAAGGGGAAATTTGGAGAACATGCAATAAAGTCAACCAGAAAAGTGAAAATACTAGCATGGAAGGATCCTACACAGTTGTTTAGCAAACAGGAGTTCAAACTTCAGCTTTGGTACAAGAGGTAAATTCCATCAATTTAGAGAAAAAAAATAAACCAAATTTACTCAGAAGTGATTAAAATAAACGAGACAAAGAAATATATTAGCTCAAATAAAAGGCGGGGAAAAAAGCTTTAGCTAGCTACTCAGATGAACTTATCCAGTTATCAAATTGTAAAATAAATAAAATTATAAAAAGACTATTATTAGCTTAATGTGAGCACCTATAACATGAACCTACAAAACTCTTAACTAGAAGGATATCATTTAGCCCAATGGCACCCACAAAGCACACTACATCCGTGGTGATACAGCGGTAGCGTTGTTACCTCACAGCAAGAGGTTCTCCTGTTCGATTCTCGGCTGGAGTGCCTTCTGTGTGGAGTCTGCATGTCCTCCCCACGGTTGAGTGGCCTCCGAAAGACGTGTGAATGGGTGTGCCTTCGCTGAAGGTTCGGCGTTGGGCTGGCAACTCGGCAGCATAAAAATTGACTGTCAATTATTAGCGGACTGGAGTTCCGATGTGGCGACCCCTAACCAGGAAAAGCCGAAAAGGCAAACAACAACACCCACACAGCACACTAAAATCAAAGAAAACAGTGTTGTGTTTTTGCAGGGGGGACAACCCCCCATGCAGTCCTGCCATCCCATGTAACTTACATATACCAAGACTGCACAATAATGAGAAAAGACGAAACTCCCTTACTCCACTGACTGCCAGTTTCAGAAAAACATGCTACACACTGACACTCAGTGTAAATGACAGAAACCCATCCATATACAGTCTTTGACTGAATTTTTATTTAATGTTGTAAAGTAAAAATGCAAAAAAGGCCCACACAACATATGAAGAACCCTTATTAAATACTGTATTCACAATTTTGTGAATCATATTGGCACTTACCAAAGAATACATATTTTTGCAAATTTTTCCATAAAAGTTTTGCCCTCAAGAGCCTTTCTATTAAGAGTAAATTAATGCAGAAGAGTATGCAACTGTGGAAAAAATAGGAAATTTGGTCCATGTATTTTCCGTGTGTGAAAAATTACAATTGCACTATAATGTTTGATGATGAAGTGTACAAAAATGTTTGGAGATGTTGATTTTTCAGTACTAGGGAAACAATTTGTTACTAATGCTTGAAATGAAACACTAATTAGTGATACACTTATAGGTTATATATAATATAGAAAATATGATTGATACAGTCATTTAATTAAGTTTTGCCAATAAAAGATATGCAAGACTATGTCGTACAAGGTGCAAAACCATATTTTGATGTAAGCAATATTTTTAACATGCTTGTGCTTTTGTGGCTCACTTCTTGTGGGACAGTCTGTCTAGGTGAGGGAAAGTCTTAGCAACAAAGTGACTAGACTGAGAAGTGAATAAAAATATTAGCAAAGGAATCACAAAACAGGTGGTGTTGAAATGGGGAAAGACCCATCTGAACCCATAGGAGAGGCTATGAGGTACATGGTTACACAAAAAGTAGTGACTGAACTCATACATGATGCAGTGCATGTCATCAAGAATAAAATGAACAAAGAGGCTGGGAAATGCTCAGCGGAAATGTGCTGCATCAGAGTGCCAAAAGGAGTACGGCAATAAGCTGGGAATGTCATGGAAAGAAATGTGGTGAGGACTAGTGACTGGCAGAGGACACCGAAGAATTTCATGGAAGCTGCAATGTAGGAATTGAGCAAATGACAAAAACATGTAGACCAACATGGCTGAAAAATAACCCATTAAATGGGGCATATTATTAACTTACATGGAAAATGCTAGTTTAAGTGTTTGGAGAAATCGGAGCAATAGTACATTGGAGCAAACAGATTTTTTTTTTTTTTGGTGTGTATTTCACACTTTGGACATTGAAGCCAAAATATTATCAACTGAGAAGCACACAATGTTCAGTTCATTGGTATAAATAAAGCACCACAAAAGAGTATTCTTTACAACTTTGGCCAGATGTCATAGCAAAAGATGTACCAGGAACATGGTCAATGCAGTCAATGCACAGTGAAAATACTGAAGTTATAAGGAAAACCATACACTTTATTGGTCTATAGATCAAGAATGACAATGGTTTCACAAACATAAATCAATGTTATTATTTCACATTCTTATATGTAGCACAAAATAAAAGGTATTTTCTTCTGTATGCAAGTAAAAAAAAATATGCTATTTCTGAAGGCAAAAATGTAATTTGGTGGAAAATTGTGGGGAAAAATATTAAGAAGTTTATATAGAATGGAAATTAGTTGTGAATAGGAAGCATAAAGTGAGAAAAAGAGAAAGAACAGAAAAATAAACATGCGAGAATAAGCATGAACAATCATTACCACCCTGATCATCCTTTGGAGGAGAAGGCTTTCATCACAGCATTGGTAACACCTCCAGGAATTCTGGTGCATCACCAGCAGCAGGGAGTCTAGGGCACTCACACTGCCTAATGACTTATCCACATAACCAGGAGGATGCACATGCAAGGTAGTTCATACACCTCTAAAGAGTAACATCAGGGGAGCACACAAGCCTCTAAGAGGGGAAGAGGTAGAACGCTGCACAGAATTAACACAATGGCCTGCTCCCCCTAACAACTAACTTTCTCCTCTATCTGGAAATAAAATGGGCTGCAGGTTTCCTCACCCTGAAGGAGGAATGAATGGATCATCTGCAGTAAGGTGGGCTACTGTTCAGATACTATGGACCCCTCAAAAAATGAAAGACAAACTGAAGAGTCAGAATTACTCAGTAAGAGGAAAGGACAGGATTTAAGCAATGGGGTGAAAAATAAAAGTGATGTAGGATTTGAAAGCTAAACAAGGAGGTGCAAAAACTATGCAAGAAAGAATTATGAGTGGGCTCTGTGTCTTTCTGTTGTGTGTTGTTTGCTTGGTGGTCCAGTGGTTCCTTTCCCTGGGAAAGGATTTCGGCAGTTCATTGCATCGTTAAAAGGCAGTTTTTCAATGGATAGTGAGCGGATAAGTGAAATTCAACGGATTGTACTTTCATTGATAGAAAGCAGGAGATATATATATATATATATATATATATATATATATATATACACACACACACACACACACACACACACACACACACACACACACACACACACACACACACACACACACACACACACTGCCAGCTCATAGAATACATTAAATGGCAATGAAATATGAAGTGACTGAAATAAAGTAACAAATAAGCAATGGAGTAAACCAAGCAGGAACCAGGCCGAAAATTGCAGTAATTGAAGCAAAAAGGCACAGTCACTAATTCCTCCAGTAGATAAAAACAGGCGCCAAGATAAAAAACACAGTCACAGAGAAATATGAAGCACCATCGCACTACAGACACACAACGACAGAGTTAGTGATGACTCTTGGGTATGCTGTCAAAGGAGCTATTTTAATACAGACAACCCTTCTCTTTTCATTAAGTTCATAGGTTCACAGGATGATACTAGGCTATTCGCCAGGAGGCCCTTATAAGCCTAGTCAAGAATTTCACCCATGTTCCCACAAAGTCAGCACCTGCTTCCCCTGTCCAGCAGGGACATAGGTGGGATCCTGGGGGTGTATTTTCTTTTTCCCATCCAGTCGCCCAGGTTCCTCTTAAAGAGAGCTAGAGAGGTGCTCTGCTTGACATGGAGAGGAGAGGGAGTCTATTCCACAGATGGGGTAGTCTCTGGGACACAAATCTATCCTGTGAACAAGTTCTACTAATGTCAGAGACCAGGTAAATGCCTTGCATGAGGGTTGATTAAGTGGAGTTTGACTTACAGATATGCAGCAACTCCATCAAGGATGGGTCTAAGATGGCCTTGTATGCCAGACACAGGTCACTTCTGAGCAGTCTGTATGAGACTTAGTAGCAGGATAGGGCTTTCAGTCTATCTGCATAGGATAGGTGTTTAAGACCCTGGATTTTCCTGGTCACGAACCTATGTGGTCTCTCCAGCTACTGTATGTGCTTGACAAGGTACATGCCGAAGGGGGCATTGTACTCGATAATGGGTCTAATAAGGGAGGCATACAGGGATGTTATGACTTCCTTGTTCCTGGATGAAATACCCTTATTTATGAGGTTGGCCACATAGAAAATCTTCAGTACAACGGAGGCAACATGGTCGTCAAAAGTCAGGTTGCTATCAACCTAAATATACAAGTCCATCATGACTAACTGCATGCTTAGTACATTGTTATTAATGTGATAATTAGTGGGGATGCTATTTTCCTCAAAAGGGAGATGCATTTCCTTGCAGTGAGTTTGTGGCCATGCTTCTGGCACCAGTCATTAGTTTGGGTAAGGCCCTTACGGAGGATGTTCACATCACTAGAGGAATTTAAAATAGCATCCAGCTTGCAGTCATCTATAAACGTGGTCAGCCACAGACCACTGGTTTTGGCATGCACCTCAGAAAAGTATACCCCAAACAGAGGCCCCAAGACCAAACCTTGGGGTACACCGCTCATTATGGGTCTACTACTAGAGCTGACTTCCCCTATTTTGACTGAGGGGATTCTATCAGTGAGCCAGATAGCTACTCATCTGGTAACATATGCCTAGCCGGGAGAGTTTATTTATTATGCCAGAGTGGGGAATAGTGTTGAAGGCTTTGGTTAGATCAAGGTAGTCAGTATGCACAGTCTTCCTCTCGTCCATGGCTTTTGTGACAGTTTCCAAGAAGTCGACCAAGTTTAACAGACATGATCTCCCTCTGATGGGGGGATGGGGGGTAAAGTTTTCACTGAACCTGCTTGCCAGCAGGTTGGCTGTATCTATGGCAGTTGTGTATGTGGTGTTATTGACCACCAGTTCAGAGCAGATTTGGCTGTTACCTCTGTGTTTGTGGACATACGTGAAGAAGGCCTTGTGAGTGTCCTTAAGTAGATGTGGCCAATTTGGACTCGAAGTTAGGCTTATAGGATTTCATCAGTGACCTTATTTGCTTCTTCAGACAAAGGAGAGATTGCTTCTAACTTGGCATATACTCCTTCTTGGTTCTGGACAGCAATTTTTTCCTTTTATTATAGAGTTTGTTTATTGTTGCTGTCCACCAGACAGGTTTGCTTTCCTTGAGGAAGATGACTTGGTCCTGTCGGGTATTGCTGAGTCCGTAAAGCTATGTAGGTGCTCATATAGTTTTTCGGTGTAGGCTTGGAAATTAGTGCTAGTTCCAACTGAAGGGATGGTGGCTGTGAAGTGGCTTATACCATTTCCGAGGAGATTGTAGTCAGCTTTGGAAAAGTTTTTTTGTTTGAACCTGACGGGGGGGGGGGGGGGGGGGTACAATGAAGATGGTGACTTCAAAAGTGATTGCTTTATAGTCCGATCTTACCAAGGAGGATGACACTGTAAGGGTGCTACAGTGGCTACACATGTTGGTTAGGATCAGGTCCAGGATATTTTCACCTCTCATTAGTGTGCCTACCAGCTGATCCAATGGACTGGCATTGATGAAGTTGAGGAATTTCTGGGCGTTCATGTTTGGGCTAGAAGGTCTTCCACTCTATGGTTGGGTAGTTAAAGTCACCCAGGATCAGGGTACAGGGTTGAATCTTAATGGATTCAAGTAAGTCCAGGTAGGTGGAGTGGGTGTCCTGAGTCATGGTTGGGGGGGGGGGGTCTGTAGCTAGCTATGATATGAAAAGGTGCTTTGGCAACAGCTGACTGCACTTGGAGTGTCGCCTGTGCATCATACCATTTGGCGTGTATGTCTTTGATAAATATTGAAACTCCACCTCCATTGGCTTTGTAGCCCTTTATTTGAAGTATGAAAGTATGGTAGAATGAGTAACCTGGGTAAGACTGGGGTACTCTCCACAGCTTTGAACCAGGTTTCAGTGACTGCACAAATGTCAGCCTTCTCCTGGGCAAGGAATGCTTGTAATGGGTGCAGTTTCATGCTAAGCCTCCTGGCATTTAGCAGCATGACCTTTAAATTTAGTTTAGAAGAATTTTTCATGTTGGTAATTTTGTGCTCATGACTTTGCCTAAAAAGGCACTATGGGGGAGGCAACAGCCTTTGCCAGAAACCTGAAGCCAAGGGGAGACAGATGAAGGCCATCTCTGGCAAAGCATTGTGGTCTGTCAATCATGTCATCCCAGGCTGTCAAATTCTGGATCCCCTTGGAATGACACCAGAAACTAAGCCAATTGTTAAAGTCAATCATTTTCTGTCTGTTTTGACACATCATTCTGGGTGATGGCAGGATGCTGCTTAAGGCTTGGGACATACCTGCCTGTGACGCATATTCAGCGAGCTCAATCACATCTCTCTTCATACAGTCCAGAGAGGTATGTCTCAAGTCATTCACACCAACATGGACTATGACACAGTCATAACAGTACCTGTTAACAGACTTGAGTGCATGCATGGTATGGTGGATTCTAGCACCTGGCAAGCAAATACCGTGATTTTCTTCTTGTCTAGCCCAGTGAGGTGCACATCTGTGTGTCTCACAATACAGTCTCCTATGACTAGTATGATGAGTTTGTGGCTGGGCCGTAGAGGCTGTGAGGCACAGACGTGTGTACTATGCATGATGCCTGGTGCTGTGGGTTGTGATGTGTGTGTGTGTTTTTGCTTCAGAGGTCTCTTTTGTTTAGGTATGTTTTTGTTAAGAACCCCTGCATACGTAGAGATGTGGGTGGTGTTCAAGGTGTGGTGTTCATAGTGTTTGTGCAGACAACCTTCTCAGTGCCAGATGTACTGGCTTGTGACTGAGACAGCAAGGAATCTAGGTTCTTAAAGTAATTGCATCTCTCACATATTGTGTTCCTAGGTGGTAGTAGTAGAGGGTAGTCTGTATACATAAGGCAGTTGCTACACTGTCTCAGGATGCCCATATCAACCAGACTAGCAAGAGAAACCATAGGACATTATCCATCCATGGTTATCAGAATCTGTGGAAGATAGGACAGGGATAGTAGAGTGGGTACTATCTGAGCAGAGTACCTATAGGTGTGAGTAGGGCTGGATAAAATCAATACAGTACACTGCAGGTGAGGGCCTCACTTACACAGGAGTGCTGGTAAGGGAAAAATGCAACTGAGATACCTTGCAAAGAGTTAAAACAGCACAACAGCAATGCGTGATGGGCAAACAAGCACAAACCCATGCAAATGTTGGGTTTAAATACCACAAAAAAAAGAAAGTAAAATAGAAACACTGGAATTGACCCCTGTCCCTGAGCTCTTAGCTCAACACCCTATGCCAGACCAGTTCCAACCAGTTCACTTACTTCTACTAAGTGAAGGTACACAAGATGGTGTAGCAGGAAACACCGGAATTACACAAACAGATCTGGATACAGCAAAACCTGTAACCAGACTATGCTAAAGATATTTAAACTCTGCTTAGGTCAATTTAACACAGGAGAACAGATACAAACTTAATTAAAACAGTAGCAAACAAGAGCAAATTGATTTAAACAAATTAACCAATTAATCAATAAAAAAGCTGAAAACTGAGCACTGTTCCAGCAGTCTTCAATCAGACTAGTTCTAACTGCACACTCCTGCCACTAGGGTGGAGGGGAATCCTCTCCAAACAAATATAGCCTGGATTAGTGCTGAAGTTATACAAACAGAGCTAGATTCAGCAGGTCTGAATCTAGTCTATGGTGCAGCAAGCAAGGCACACCAATTTCAGAAACAGTTCAAATAAGCAGGCATAATAAGCCTTCAACCAGCAATTCCCAGCTCAGAAGGATAGAATCTACCCACTACTCCCACAAGAGTGTAGACCTCAAACCTTCTTCATGTAAAATAACTGGCCTGAAGCCCAAGTGCTAAAACCAGAACTAATACACTTTTAGAATAACAGCCACTAAGCCTTCAAACCACTATTCCCAACTTAGAAGGATGTAAGCTACTTCTCCTGCCACAAGAGTGTAGACCACAAACCTTCTTAATTGTATACAACTGGCCTAAAGCCCAAGTGCTTAAACCAAAAGGCACAGAACAGCTACAATTTAATCAGGCACTAGCAAGCAGTAATAAATGCAGCAGAATAAATACAATTGAGTACTTCTAAGAACAAGCAGCAAAAGCAAAATAAAGTAATAAAGTAGGAAGAAACACAAATACAGTAAAAGCAGATGCATCAAGTGAATTTTTTTGGTTAAGTGGTAAGGGATGAAACAAGATCATTCAAGGTTGAGAAGCTAAGGGAATGGGCCTTCCCAAATGATCTTTCTCTCTACTCAGTAGAATGAGCTGATGAGATGGGACTGGGAGGAGTGTCCAAAATGAGATTTATAGTAGGGGCAGGCTACTCAAAAGCCACCAAATTTAAGAACACAACAAGGACTAGGTGGCTGGGAGGGGGAAGAATGCAGTCAGAGGTGAGTGATATTCTGAACAATGCAGACCACACAAACACTTCAGCTAAATACAGATATTTCTAAATAAAAGAGCAATGCTGTTTCCCAGCTCTCCCAACTCCCCCTTGCCCCCCACCCCCTCTATTTAACTGATGCTATTCACAGTTTGCAAAGGAATTCTTTGGAGACTTTTTTCAACTGACCCTAGCCAAGAACTTTGGAAACTCCAATAGAGCAAAAAACATTAAAACAAAACAAATGTAATACTAGAATAAGATACAAAACAGAAGTGATCACACCTTAAATAAACAGCTTCAAATCAAAATTAAATGCAGTCAGAGATGAGTGATATTCAGAGCAATGCAGACCACACAAACACTTCAGCTAAATACAAATATTTCTAAATAAAAGAGTACCATGGTAACCTTAACATCTACCTAAGCTAGCAGTAACTCAGGCAGATGGGACCTGGAATTAGCATTTTATATAAAGGATGGAACCTCAGTAATGTAACACGAATAATACTACACTGCAGTATTAGTATTTGAACAAGAATCCAAGTAACTGGAACAAGGACTGAACCAACAGCTTATAGGTTCTTCCTGGCATCAGAGGCAAGTATGCAACCCATTCAGATACTTGTACTACACATGAATGACATAGGCTTTACATTTGCAGCAGTCAATGACCAGCTTCTACTTAGATACTCCCCTTCCCATTTAATTACCAACATGTGTTACTATTTTATTTCAAATTCCTTCGGGATCAGTCTGCTCTAATCATAGTTTACTATTCCCTCTGGTGATATACTTAAGCAATAACTGACTACATGGTGTGGTATGTTGAAGATTTTCCCACGGTTGGTGTTGTTTAATCATGAGGGCAAAGCCAGAGTGATTATATAAAGCCAACCGTGGGTAAATTTCAATATACCACAACCACGGAGTCAGTTACTGCTATCATACAATGACATTACTTAAGAAAACAAAATACTTACTTTTCTTAAATAATGTTTTTGTATAACGGCACATTACTGTTCTTCCACCGGTGGTGGTATACTGCTTCCTTGTGTGGATGTACTGTGCATGCGTATGGGATTTGCATACCCAGTATAGCAATGCTTTGAAACGGAAGCAATAGAGAAAAGAAAGTCTCCATTGCTCTGTTTTTTTCTTTTTCTTTTTTTTATTTATTAAAAAAAGGTTTTGGACACTTTATACCAATGGAAAAAAGTCCGAGTGACCGGACCTTTTTCCGTTGGTATACTGTGGGATTTACAATGGGAACACTGGCCAATCAGCGCACGTTTTGGAATAATAATGGGGGGGGGGTCATTGTATAATTCCTTACATATTGTCTAAAGCTGCCCAACTTTATTGTATACCTAGAATAAATGTAATCTTCCTTGTCTGAAGATAACACTCCCTTAAACACAAGTAACACAAACAGCACTTTTTTATAATACAAAATGCAAATGGTCCAAAGACCCTTGCTTCAGTCCTAAACTTATCACACTGGTAAATGATGTCCCAAACCATGAGGATTCATAACTTGGAAAGATGGTCTCACTCTGCATTCTTTAATTAAACCACGGACATTTGCAACTAAGAGAAATTAGAAGTTATGTACTCACCATAACGTTCCATCTGAGTAGGTGTATTCATTTGTCTGCAACCTGTGGGTTATGGATCCGATATCGGATCCGAACCGGCATGGTTTTCCAGCTATGGATCCAAGCTCTCAGCTCCTCCCCTCACCCATAATGCCCTGCTCTACCCTCATGACCTCAGATCGAGTTTGCCAAAGCAACAATACCCTAAAAAGGGTAACATAGAATATGCAGGAAACTGATAGGCCAGGGGATAGGAGGGATGGTTGCAGACAAATGAATACACCTACTCAGATGGAACGTTATGGTGAGTACATAACTTCTAAATCTGAAGTAGGATATTCATTTGTCTGCAACCTGTGGGACAGAGTCCCCAGCTACCTGAATCTTGGGCGGCCATCATGGAAGGATATTCCGAGCACCGGAGCCAAAGGATGCTCTACCCTAGATGCAAGATCCAACTTATAGTGGGAAATAAACGTATGAGATGAAGCCCACGTGGCTGCTGCACAAATATCATCTAGAGGAATCCTAGCCTTGAAGGCTGCCGAGGTAGATACTGACCGGGTTGAATGGGCATGAACACCCTCCGGGCCTTCCTGAAGCTTGATAAGCCAATAAAATGCACTGTGAAATCCAGCGGACAGAGAAACTTTAGAGATTGGCTTGCCCAAATTGAATTTTGCAAAGGAAATAAACAGCTGGTCGGATTGCCTATGACCAGCTGTCCTGTTCAGATAAAATCTAAGTTGCCTGTGAACATCTAGTGAATGTAGCTTATATTCACCTTTGTTTTCATATTTAGGCAAGAAAATAGGGAGGTTAATGGATTGATTGATGTTTGCTTCAGAAGCGATTTTAGGAAGAAAGGACGGGTTGGTCCTGAGGGAGACACGGTCCGGATGAAATACCAAGTAAGGAGGTTTAGCTGATAATGCTTGAAGTTCAGAAACTCTCTTGGCTGATGTAATGGCTACCAAAAAGGCTGTCTTGTAGGACAAGAATTTGAGATCCACCGTAGCCGCTGGCTCGAAAGGAGGGGCGGTCAAGGCCTGTAGGACCAGAGAAAGGTCCCAAGGAGGAACTGCTTGTTTTATAGGGGCCTGAGAAGAAAAGTACCTTTAAGAAAAATTTTACACAATTTGGCTGACATAAGAGGATTAGAGTCATGGCCAATGTGATAGTGAGAAATTGCCGCCAGTTGTACTTTGACTGTGGAACTGCTGGCACCATCGTTAAAGAGAGTGGTTAGAAAGTCAAGCACTAAAGGGAGAGGAACCGTGAAGGGATTCAGGCCTTGCCGCTCCGCCCACAAAGAGAAACGTTTCCATTTGCTTCGTAAACCTTTCTAGTGGATGGTTTATGAGCCGCCACCAAAATTGCCTTTACCGTGAAGAAATACCGAGTCCTTATCAAGAGTGGAACTGGAGCAGCCAAGCGGTCAGCTTCAGGTTGTCCAGATTCGGAGGAGGAATGCAGGATGGATGGGATATCAGATCCGGGATGGGATCTAGAATCCAAGGAGGATTCACCGAGTGAGACCTTAGGAAGGGGAACCAGATCTGTCGAGGCCAGAATGGAGCAATGAGAATCATTCTGCAACCCACCCGAGAGGCTTTCTGAAGAACTTGGAGCATCAGAGGCAAGGGTGGATAGGCATACAGAAGACCGGGTGGCCAAGCATGCACCAGAGCTGCTCTTGGGGTACCTCCGAGGAGGTATTAGAAAACTGTCGCACTTGGTGTTTGAGGGAGAAGCAAAAGATCGCATGAAGGGTTCCCCACCGTGCGAATATGCGTTCCGCTACTTGACAATTGAGAGACCACTCGTAAGGGGTCAGAATGGTGCGACTGAGCTTGTCCGCTAGGATGTTGGACCGACCGGAATGTGCGTTGCTATTAGAAAGCGATTGGTGGAGATTGCCCATTCCCAAACTCTCATGGCCTCTCGACAAAGAGGGTAAGACCTTGTTCCCCTTGCTTGTTGATGTACCAGACAACAGACATGTTGTCCGATTGAATCGCAATTGTTCCCAAGGGAAGAAAGTCCTGAAGTGCTAGCAACGCTAAGAGCACTGCTCTCATCTCTAGAACATTGATATGCAGTAAGGTCTCTGAATCGCTCCACGTGCCTTGGACGGTCCAGTGCCCCCACCCGAGGCGGAGGCGCCCGTGGTCACCGTGGCGAGAGGGGAGAAGCACAAATGGGCGGCCTGTGGAGATCCGGGCAGTGGACCCACCACAAGAGGGACCGCTTGCAAGCCTTGCTGATCGCTATGGGATGATGCATGGGGAGAGCAAGGTATGACCACTGTACTAAGAGCGCCCACTGTAGAATGCGCATATTGAGCCTGGCAAGAGGAAGAAGTGCTATAGCCGATGCCATGGACCCTAGAGCCCTCAGGACCAACTCCGCTGGAACAGAACTTGAATGGAGAATGGCCCGCACCTGGAGCTGCAGATTTAGAACTCTGTCCGCAGTGAGGAAGGCTCAACTCCTTGTGTCTAGCCTGGCCCCTATAAAATCTAAGAGCTGTGTGGGCCAGGTTGGATTTCTTTGTATTTATTGTGATGCCCAGAAAGGAGCAAGATGGAGAAAGGAGTCTCGCCAATAGAAGTAGATGCCTTGTTGGGGCGGTAAGAAGCCAGTCGTCCAGGTAGGGAAAGACCTGCACCCCTGAAGCCTCAGGTGGGCCGCTACCACTGCTAATACTTTGGTGAACACCCTGGGGCTGTGGTGAGACCAAAGGGAAGGACCCGAACTGGTAGTGACTGGCTCCCAGCCGGAAGCGGAGAAACCTCCTGAGCGCCTGTCCATCAGGATGTGGTAGTATGCGTCCTTGCGGTCTATCGAGCACATCCAGTGATTTTCTCCCAGAAGCGGGAGAAGAGATTGCAGAGTGACTATTCGGAATTTTTCTTTGCGGCCTGCCAGATTCAAGAGAGAGGTCTAGGATTGGTCTTAGTTCCCCGTCTTTTGGCACTAAAAGAATCTGGAGTAGAACCCTGATCCGATCTGGTCTGGGGAACGGGCTGGATGGCTCTTTTCTTTAGCAGATGGCCAATTTCTGCCAAAGCGGCCTCCCGCTGACCGGTGGGACGCCTGGGAGGGACTTCAACTTTGGAAGGTGAAGGAAAGGAATGCGATATCCCTGGATATGATTTGGAGAACCCAGCGGTCCGATGTTATGGACTCCCAAGCCGCTAGGTGCCCCGAACGCCCCGACTGCCTCCAGAGTAGAGCAGTCGGGCAACCCTCAGGGTTGCTCAGAGAAAGGTTCCCTGGACCCAAGTTTCTGGGAGCCCCTCTGCCTCTAGGGCGGCGTCCTCCCTGTCCTCCTCTGCCACGGAAGGACTGGTTGTCCGGAGCAGGCTGGGACTGCTGCGACTTCGAACCACATCTTCTTCTGACCCTTTTGGTTCCTAGAATAGGGCCTCTGGGGTGCAGAGAAGCGGATTCGCAGACAGCGCCTCTGGGTCAACGCCTCGCGAACGGTCTTGCCAAACAGAGCAGAACCATCAAAGAAGGGCTCAGAAAGGAGCCAGGCCTGACGCCCAGTGACCAGTCCTCTGCATGGGAGAGTAGCCGCAGAAGTATTTGTAACTGACCTAAGAGTGGCCATACGGGTGGAGTGCAGAACTCTGTCCTCCTCCGAAATGGACTCAGGGGATGCAGCGTATTCCTTAATAAGATCTCGCTGCATCCTAATGACAAAATAGTTCAGCCCTTACCGAGGCGAACTGAACATCCGCTTCCCCAAGCGGTCCATCATCCGAGACTCCTTGCTCGGTGGGTGGACTGAGGGACTCTCCTGAGCCAGTTCCCTCTGTGGCCGCCGTCAACATGGCATCTACCGGAAGCCCCTTACTCCAATGGGCCCGGTCGGATGGCGGACTAAGGATCCTATCCGGTCTTTTGGGAATTGGCTCCACGGTGTCCGGTTCCTTCCACGCCCTGGTGGTAATAAGGTCCACCAGGGGTCGGCAGGGGACACCCAAGAGGTAGACGGGCCCGTTTCAAATGCCTCCAAGAACACGGACTCGTCCGAGGAAGACTTGGGCAGACCACCCCCTTATAATTTCCATGATGTCTCCAAAGGAGACATCCTCGGGGTGACCGTGGGGAGCCTTCCCTTCCTCCAAGTCCGTGTCTTCTGTGAGAGACTCGGGGAGTCAATGTGCCTCCTTTTGCGAGGGACCTCCTCTGGGGGCTGTCAGAGGAGTCCTCGGCAGCAATTTGCTCCATAGGAGCAACCAGAAACGGGCTGTCCCAGGGGCCGGATGGTGGAAGCCTGGCCCAGTGCAGAGGAGCGCGGGACGGAGCCGAACAAGTGCCGGGGTCCGGAGACCTCAACAGAGCCCTCTCCACTACATCAAAAGCCGAAGGGGAGCCGACCTCACCAAAGGATCCGACAATCCTCGGATCCGAGTGGACGGAGCCGCGCCAAGCGCCGGATCCGGCGACAGTACGCCCGGCACAGACGGGCGCCGGCGAGCACTGATCCCCAGATCCGATCCAGGCTCCGAGAGGTCGGGTCCGACGACTCGAGGGCAGGGTCGGATCCGGCACCCCGACCCACCCCGCCCGGTTGCTCGGCTCAGCTGCTCAACCCGGATAGCGGGTCGGAGAAGGAGCAATAGGCTTAAAAAGGTGTTGAGCTCCGAGGGGAGGCAAGAGCACTCCCATCTGCATCTGGGCCTGGATGAAC
Source organism: Protopterus annectens (assembly GCF_019279795.1). Taxonomy (NCBI): domain Eukaryota; kingdom Metazoa; phylum Chordata; order Ceratodontiformes; family Protopteridae; genus Protopterus; species Protopterus annectens. The sequence goes on along the minus strand of NC_056735.1, from coordinate 1,309,932,787 downwards.
CTTCTCATCATCCGTCCAGATCAGCATCAGAAAGGCTATGTGTAGATCTCGACGAGGCTACCGAGGTAGGCCTGGAGTGCCTCCTCGATAGCCTCGAGATCGGGTCTCCTCCTCCTCAGGACCCGTGAAAGCACACAGGGGACCGGAGCCGAGAAGGAGGAGGGGAGAAGCTGGCTGGCGGGGCCGAACAGAGGTCTCGGCCCGCTTGTGGTGCTTCTCCTCCGTCCTTTCTAGCATCCCTCTCCTCTCCAGAAGCGGAGGTTGAGTCCCAGGAGCAGGAGGGTGTTACAGGGGAACAACCGTAGCCACAGTTGTTCCCAAGGAGCGGAGGCTGGAGCCGAGTCTGGCGGTAAAAGACCCGCCAAGACAAGCTTGGACCTCCGCTCCTCAGTGCCCTGGGGTTGAACCCTGCACAAATGGAACAACCAGATGTGAGGTGTTCAACCCCGAGAGTGTGGCCATCAGCCTGTGAGAGCTTATGGCCACACTCGAGCATTTGGAAAAAATAGATTTAGGCTGATCAGCCATAATCTATAAAGCTACTAAAAGTAACTTAAAACAAAAGACACACAGGCCCAACACACACACTCTACGCAACAGCGAGGAGGGAAAAAATTACTTAATTTAACTCAAAATAAAACTATCAAAGAGGGAAACCTAAACTTTCACACAGAATTACACAAAAAACTTAAAATTTTCTGTTTTAACAGGTAATAAATCACCACTTAGCTGAGAGCTATGAATGCAAATCCAGTCACCAGCGCGGCAAACAAGATCTGAGGTCATGAGGGTAGAGCAGGGCATTATGGGTGAGGGGAGGAGCTGAGAGCTTGGATCCATAGCTGGAAAACCATGCCAGTTCGGATCCGATATCGGATCCATAACCCACAGGTTGCAGACAAATGAATATCCTACTTCAGATTTAACATTATTATACTGCAGGTAATAGTGCGATAATTTATTAACTAACAGGTGGAGTGGTATTGTGTTTAAAAGCAAGATATTTTATTTATTTTATTTTACATTTAACGGGGGTGTCTATGAGCCAAAAAGGCCCTTTTTCAGCACAGGCCCGGGGAGAAAGGCTCCACAAAGAAAAATTAGTTATTTAGACATGATCAGTATACACACAAATTACAAAAGACATGTTTTTACAGTGGTATGCGGCACATAAACAGTTACAGTGGAGAGAACAAACAAAAAAATATTAATTTTAAAAATAAAGGTAATTAATAGATTTGTGGTGTACAGCTGAAATTTGGAACATAGGTAGAATACATACATAGTACACAGGTATAGTACATACATTGTAGATTAGCCAGTGTTTGTGAGTAAGATTGAAAACTATTACCAAGTGTTCTAGATTTAGTATGTATATGTTATCCGCTTTCACTAGCCTGGGGAGCAATCATGGCACTGCCAACTTTGCTTGAGATGTTGCCTGATGAGGTCTTTAAAGGAGGCTCTGAATGATGTGTTTTGAATGCTAGTAGGGACAGAGTTCCAATTTTTAGCCAATGAACTACTATATAGTGTGTCTCCAAAGCTATTGTAGCTGTAGGTGACTTCTAGTAGTAGTTTGCTTGATGATCTAACAGGCCTTTTGGCCGAGTGATGTTGTAATAGGTTTTTGAGGGCAGGACACTTATTGGGGAGGTAATAGATAGAATGACAGAGGCAGAGCTGATTGTAGGTTAGGAGGTTGGGCAGTTCAAGCCAGTGGAGCTGTCTCAAAGCAGTACAGTGATGAGTTCTATATGAGCAATTTGCAGGAAAGTTATACCAGGCTTCCATTTTGTTTAGTTCAGTTTTGTTGAGATTAGTCAGAATGGGAGATGCATAGAGTTGAATGGATAGAAGTTGGGAGTGAGCAATGGCTGATCTTGTGTTGTTGGTAAGAAATGGTTTGATACGGTAGAGTGAGCCCAGTATGGCATGTACTTTTTTAATAGTTAAGTTGAGATGACTATCAAATTTTAGGTGGGAGTCTATGGTTATTCCCAATAGCTTAGCCTGTGCCACTGGAGAAATTGGAGTAGCATTTGTGGAGTAGATAGTGAATTGACTGTTAGTGTTTCTGTTAGAACTGGTTATAATCATAAGCTGAGTTTTCTTTGGATTGAGGATAAATTGGGCTTTGTTAAGGTAGTTTTCAATGTCAGAGAATGCTAGTTGAGTTGTTTGCAGGAGGGTGGGAATGTTTTGTGCAGCAGAGATTACGGTAGTGTCATCTGCATACTGAATTATAGATGCATGCTGTGTGGAGGTATGGAGGTCATTTGTGAAGACTGTGAATAGTAGTGGTCCTAAGATAGAACCCTGTGGGACTCCTATAGTTATGGGCAGCTGAGGAGAGAGAGAATTTTCCCATTTCACAGCTTGGTACCTGTCAGTTATGTAGCTTTGGAACCAGATAAGAGTGGAATTTGATAGATTATATCATTTTAATTTGTTTAGCAAGATTTGGTGTGAGACTGTGTCAAATGCTTTGGACATATCCAAAAAAAAGAGTTGACACTTGTAGGCCTTCATTTTTGAGACAGTTTACTGTGTCTGTGATGCAGAGGAGGGCTGTAGTGGTACTATGGGCAGGTCTGAAACCATGCTGAGTAGGTGACAGGATGTTGCTGTCTAGGAGATAGTTTAGCATCTGGGTATGGATGCATTTTTCTAGGATTCTGGCCAGGGGGGGAAGAGTAAAGCAATGGGTCTGTAGTTATTAAGTTCAGTGGAGATCCACACTAAGGCAGAAAGCACTGAGAGGGCTGCTTGATGGTTAATTTAGTCACAGGGATGTGAATTAAATGTATACTGTCTATTGGACAGTTAGGATTACTGTACTAGCGAGGGGGGTGGGGAGGACACAAGGCTACAACAGTCAGTTGGAAAAGAAAGGCTCAAAATGAGCAAAGTTGTGCTGCTGAGACTGTAATACTACTTGCATGTGTGATGACACTAGTAAATATTTTTTCAGGATTTATCTATGTTAAAAATGTAGGGGCTTGGTCACCAGTATCATTTCTCACCAACTGTACACTAAGTAGACTCAATCTCTTCTCCCAACATCAAGGGATACAGAAATGTTCAGCCTGACCTGTTGATATTGACTAATGCTAGTTCTACTGAACCATTTATGTATGACATTTTTCGAAAAGGAAAAGGCTGCAGTTGAGCAAGCCATATCCTTACCTGGAAAGGATTTTCCATGGTGGGAGGAACAGAAAACAACAGCAGAGGACAACCACTGTAAACTAGCTTGCTTAGAGACAGGCTGACCTTTTTTAACACTCACATATGAGACGAACAGCTGTTCAAAATTCCTAAAAGGTTTTGTTCTGTCAAGGTAGTACCCGAGCTACTTGTGTGCATCCAAGGTATGTAGAATATTTTCTCACTTGTTTTTTTGGATCAGTACAGAACACTGGGAGATTAATGTAAATTCAGAAAAAAAACCTTAAGCATGAATGATAAATTAGCAATCAGTAACACGATCCTACAGACCTTCCAAGTAATGAACCATAAATAAGCCCAATAATCAGGTTTCAAAAGGGGGTAAGGTCAACTTTTCAAGAGCACTGATGACATGCCAGAGAGGAGGAATTTGCTTTCAATGGGTCTCATGTGCAATACTCCTTTGATAAAAAACTGTTTGACCTCAAAAAGGGATGAAAGAGGGGATCCATAGGAAGACAAGATGAGATGTCCTCATGATGCACTTTGATAGAAGTATATGAAAAAACATCTCCAAACATCTCAAACAAATATTTTAAAACCAGAGGGGTTGAAAGCCTTTTTTGGATCTCTGATATTGGCTTGGCACTACCTAGAAACCTCTTCCACCCGTAAATGTAAGATATTCTAGTTGCAGGTGATCTTTCATCTTAAATATGTGCTGCACATCCTCATGGTACAAGTTCCTAAAAGGTATCAACAAAGAATCATACAGGCTGTAAGCTGCAATTGCTCCTGATGTTGTGTGAGTAGTCCCAGGCTGTGAGGAAGCTTGTGGTAATTGCTCTTGGCAGTTTCCATTAAAAGGGATAACTACATTTTCCTGGGCCAAAAGGCGGAACATCACACACTAATCTTTGGTAATTCTTTCTGAATCTTTAGAAGTAGCATGGGAATCATTTGAAAGAATCAAAACATGTACAGGAACCTTCCCAACCATAGTAATGATACGGCATCTGCCTTCCAAGCATGGCTGCAAGCATGGCAAACATCAAAATCCTGGAAAGTGGAGCACTATAACCATGTACACATGTAGGAACAGGAATTACAGACCAAACTGTATTGAAAAAATAAACACATTAACGAATCACTGCATTCATATCCCTTTCAGTCTGGACTTCATCAGATAATGAGCACACTATGCAATTATTTCCATTTATATATTTTGAAATCAGTTAAACAATCATCCAATAGGAATGCTAACCCCCAAAAGTAATAAAAAAACAAAATGTAATACTGTGAAATATAAAACAACTAATTAAAATTCAACCACTTAATGCACTAATCAAATAATATATGAATAAAACCTTTCATTCATATGAAACATGTTCCCGGGAGATAAATGCAGATGCTAAAAATTCTGTTTTAAAATATTCTATTTTAAATCATGTTCACTGTACCAATTGGGTCCAACACAATTTAAAATTATTAAATCCAAAGGAAAGGCAAAACGAATTAATATTCCCACACAGTTTAATGTAAGCGCTTTCGTACACAAAATTACATGCACTTCTTCAGGCATTAATTTCTCCCAAAATACAACTGTTTTATAATCCACTTGACTAATTAATAAATTAACTGATTAATTGATTAAATCAATCAATGATTACATCATATGAAGTCATTTCATAAAAAATGTATTACCTAAATATAAAAAGTATTCATAATGTGGTTAAAACCAAAATATAAACTAAGATAAAAATCCTTATTCGAACTACTTAATATTACACTCATACATGAAAGATGTATAGGAGAGCTTGGTTGACATAATACATCATCTCTTCATTGCTCTTAATTTTAAAAGACATTTGATAGAACAAGTTTCATTCAATCCAGGAAAACATGTACATTTGTCAGCAGTTGCCACTTTAATTCCCTTTCTTCGAGGCTAAGCTCCCATGGCCCACCTCTTATATTCCTGTCAACTTGTTCTAATATAGTGAGTAAAAAGCTATGGGACTGACATTCTGCTACATGTGATCCATATCTGTTGTGTTCCGCATCCTTAAAAATTCAATTCAATAATAAGGTCATCAATTTTCTGGATATCAAACTTTTTAAGGATGGGGAACACAACACATATGGATCACAAATATATAGGAAGCCCACATATTCCAACCGTTTCCAGCATTTTCAAAGTAATCACCCTTATCGTCAGAAGAGAGGAGTGGTTAAGGGCCATCTGGTTAGGGCATCCAAAATGATTTCTAGTGATGAAGAATTTTTCAAAGAATATGATAATTTAAGAAATATGTTCATAAAGCGAGCATACCCAGAAAATCTTATTGAACACTTGACTGTTGAAGTCAAAGCCAAAAGAAGGTCAGGTCACTTCAAACCAACCTTAACAAGGGGCTATGTTCTAGAAGAACCATCTTCCAGCCTAACAAATATCAGAGACTTTGATGAGTCTATGAATAGTAACTCATCAAATAATTATGTGTCTAGTTTTTTTTAACAGACTATTCCATTAATGCTGTAGATCTCAAAAATGCCCTAGTAAACAATTGGGAGTTTATTTTGGAAGATCGTTCCATTGTGAGTGTATTAGGGACGAGACCTTTTAGAAACACTTAGGATCAATCATAGTCACATTTGGGGCATGTATAAGTGTGGGCGATGCCATTACTGTAAGTACATTCAGACAGGAGCATATGTGCAAATAAAGGACATTAACTATAATATAAAAGGAAAATTTAATTGTGAAAGCCAAGACATAGTATACTTGGCTTCCTGTCATCAATGCCCAGCTTTTTATCTAGGCAAGACAGAACGCCGTTTTAAACGGCGTGTATATGAGCATTTATATAACACAGCTAAAAATTCTAACACCAATGCCCTAGCTAGGAATATATCAGAATGTCAGTCTCATAGCTTTTTATTCACTATATTAGAACACGTTGACAGGAATATAAGAGGTGGGCCATGGGAACTTAGGCACGAAGAAAGGGAATTAAAGTGGCAACTGCTGACAAATGCACATGTTTTTCCTGAATTGAATGAAACATGTTCTATCAAATGTCTTTTAAAATTAAGAGCATTGGAGAGATGATGTATTATGTCAACCAAGCTCTCCTATACATCTTTCATGTATGACTGTTAGTAATATTAAGTAGTTTGAATAATGATTTTTATCTTAGTTTATATTTTAGTTTTAACCACATTATGAATACTTTTTATATTTAGGTAATACATTTTTTATGAAATGCTACTTCCAACTTCCATGAAATGACTTCATATGATGTACTCATTGATTGATTTAATCAAGTAATCAATTAATTTATTAATTAATTAGTCAACTGGATTATAAAACAGTTGTATTTTGGGAGAAATTAATGTCTGAAGAAGTGCATGTAATTTTGTGTACAAAAGCGCTTACATTAAACTGTGTGGGAATATTATCATTTTGCCTTTCCTCTGGATTTACTAGTTTGTGTTGTTTCTGTTTGACAATTTAAAATTATATGAGGAAGTACAAATACAAGTAAAGAGCTTAGTTAATATGAAAAGAATCTCTAAAAATCAAACAATATTAAAATGTTAACCTAATAAATGACCATAAATAAAAAAAAAACAAATATATATATATATATATATATATATATATATATTATATCAGTCTTTGAACTTTCACTCATTCACTTTCATTTCACTCATCACACATTCACAAATTCTGAAATTCATTCACTGAAATTTCACTCAAAGTTCATTTTCACTGACAACTAACTATTAATAATAAATGGAATATTTGCCCTTCCCCCTCCCTAGAACCCCTGGGTTAGGCCTATATAAGTAGGGGGAGGCAGAGCCCCACATCCCCAGTGTGGGGGGTACAGCCCCATTTCATATTTATATATTACGTTTTTTTTTATTATAATGTGGCTTAGTAAAAGTAAAGTAGGGGCTCTGCCCCCCTTACACCCCTAAACATATATTCTAACTCCAGGGGGGCAGGGGTGGGGGGGAAGGGCATAATTCCATAACTTTCAGTGAACTTTCAGTGAAATGAATGTTCAGTGAATGAAAAGAATTGAAGAAATGATTTCCAGTGAAAATTCAGTGAATTAATGAAAGAGTGAAGTGAAGTGTATATATAACTATATATAATATATATATATATATATATATATATATATATATATATATATATATATATATATATATATATATATACACATATATATATATATGTGTGTGTGTGTGTGTGTGTATATGCATTTTGATTAAAATGTATAAATGTGCACTAGAAAAATAGATATATAAAATATTATACTTCGTATAAAACAATAAATTAAGAAATATATTAAAAATATTTTAAGAAAAAACGTCCTTGTTTTGTTAAAGGGAAATTAGACATAATAGTGCCTTTAAAACCTAATTCACTGCCATACTTAAAACATTGCTGCTCTTAATTTTAAAATGGGGACAGAGAAACATGTTTATTTAACCCAGATGCTCCACTGGCCTCTAAAATCAATTGCCAATAGACCTCTCTGTATTCAATTCTATTTTCTCATGGCTCCCCTTCTAGGGTCTTGAATTATCTCCTCCAAAACAAAAAACTAAAGCTAGCCCCAATATATTTCAGAATATGTTTAAATGGCTGCAAGCATGCCTTGAACAGAATTTCTCCAGTTGTCTGTTTGGAAAGGTAGTGAACAGATCTACTTGAGGTGTTCCCCACATCTGGATCAAGTCATTGTAGGCCTCTACATAGAACTTCCACTAATGAGGGTCTGTACAGGATCTCCTTAGTTTGTGCGCAACTGTCTTTTACTGTGATGGAATGCAGTAGACCTGAAGAGTCACAGAATGCTGGAGAACAAGTTTCTAGGCCAGAATTCTCAATAGGCAAAGATGGCATGAACTTGTACTCCTTTACTTTTTCAGATACCACTTCACAGTAGTATTGTCTATGGCCACTAGAAGAGGACCTGGAGTCCATAAGTGGTGAAAAACTTTTAAGGCATGAATCACTGCTAGCATCAATTTCACATTTATGTGCTTTGGCATGTCCTAAGGACCCCCACACACCTTGCACTTGATCTCCCATGGACACTGCTCTCCATGCAAAATCTGAATAGTCCATGGAGAGAGAAAGGGAGTCCTGGGTTCAGAGAGAGTGGAGCCATTCCTGTTACATAAACCACAGCACTGATACCTGGAAATCCAAGGGATGAAGGTGACGTGTCTAACACTACTTCAAGTACCACTGCATTTTTTTCATGTATAGTTTTGGCTAGTGGTATCATGAGGGTCATTAATGCCATAAGGCCTACAATTAATATAGTTAGGACATGAGTACTCAGTCTGTAATACTGGACCGGAGTGTGTTACTGTAAGTAGATTTCACCTACCTTTATTTTATTAGTTACCTTTTAGAATTTTTAAGTTAAATGACAATGGTGTCAGTCCATCTTTTTGACAGTCCACTATTTCGAGACTTTTGGTCAGTTTTAGTACAGGAAGTTACACTAGTAAAAACAGATTAACTTACATGACTGTGAAAGCAGATAAAACTGCGGCAAACAACAGATGTTTTCATTACAAAAGCATATCCTAACAACTAGCTGAAGTTTTGTTTTTGTTTAAGAACTGAACTTTCATGGTGGGGCAGTGGGTATTAATTAAATGAAATTTATATATCATAAGGGTCACAAGAAGAGATCAATGTAGCCACATTTATATCTCAGTTTCCTTGCTCAAAAAATAGGAATATAGCCAAAAGTAATGAGGGATAAAGGCCCTACATCAGAAACCATTTTAATTATTATTCTAATTCACTCAAAGTTAATAAAAATATTTTGCACTAACATACATTTTTCTGAAGAATAAGAGGAATACAGCTGATATCTGTCATTGCTGACAGACTGCAATCTAAAGTGATTTACCAGAAAATCAAAAATTTTATGAGGGAGGTCACTAACTCTGCAGTATAGAGGGATGAAGTGCTCTCTACTCCACAGGTGGCCTCAGCTCAAATGGCAACTTGGGTGACTGTTGGAGCTGCATGGGGAGCATGCGAGAGAGTAGTCACAGCCAAATCTGTCATCCGGTGGGGAAAGGAGGTGGCTGTGGCTCACCACAAGGGTAATGCCTAGCAAAAGCAAGGCGGAGTTGACTTGCATAGTTCAAACCAGCTGAGAGTATACTCTCATGCTGTATTCACACCAATAATGGAGAGAAATACAGCATGCACAGGCATGCTTCCTGTCAGGTGATTGCAATGGTGGAGTTTGCAGGAGCTATGGGGGTGGTCCCCAAAGGGATAGAGTAGGACACGCTACAGGTTAAGTAATCTGGCCCACTCTCTACCATATGACTCTTGCTGGGGAATGGAGGGACAACTGCGACAACAGTGCAGGAACAAAAAAAGCCATAGGGCTATCACCTAGGCCAGAAGAGTCCATTTCTCATCCCCCTGGAAAGAAAGGGTCAACTGGGTGCCAGCAATGGAGCAATTTGGTAAGGTTCTGGGAGGGGAAACCAAACAAAACAAATTATGAAGGACAGGACAAAAAAACATGAGCTGAAATTAGGGTAGTTACGAACAAAGAATGCATTTTGCTCTCTCTGGTCAGTCTAATGATACAAAGATGATATATAAGAAATGGTAATATGTCGGGTAACTGTTAACTTTTTCAGTGAATCTGTTCATTGCAGATCCTTTTTTTTTCTGGTAGAAAAGTAGTCTTATCAGAAAAAGTGCTACTGAAAGTAAAATGCACATGATTAGTGTGTGCAGTCACTCTGCCATGTAGTCTATGTCCCTAGACTACTGTCTTGAGAACTGTTGGTTTCATACCTCTCAACCTAGAAACATCAAAAATCTGGACAATTGTTGGATACCAACATTCAAACACAAATTGAAGAGCAGACAAAATATTAACACAAAATATAACCAGAACAATCAGTCCTGCATAAAGTGTAAAGCATTACTTAAACAATATCAACACTGTGGAGAATATGTAGAACCAACCTAGAGAGAGAGAGAGAGAGAGAGAGAGAGGTAAACCTGATAGTTATATGGCTAAAATATATGCGAGAACATGAAATGTTTTGCTTTTCTTTGCATTCAGTTATGCTAAAGTTGCTGCAGTCTAGGGCTTGTCATTATAATAAATATCAGAGGATTATCAATGTATGCAGAATTTCCAGTTCACTAGCATATGTTTTGCAGAGTAAGTGCATTGTAACCACACACTTCAGCATTATATACCATGGAATAAAACTACCCTCCACTAGCAAAAAGCACTGCATGCTTATCAAACATTAAAAGAAGATTTTTTTTTTTGTGGTGTAACTTCTTAATCCATTTTTTATTGCTCATTCACAATTGACACCTTCTATATGTCTTTATATGGGTTGCAAAAAATGAATAAAAGATGAAATAGCGGGTAGAAAATGTGTTTCAGACTGTCAGCCTTCTGATACTTGCAGGCACACAGGAACAAGTTCCAGCAAAATTCCTAAGCAATTAAATTAATAGGTTTCCAAGAAAAGAATTGGGACAGTAGGCACTAATTCCAACTGTTAACCAGTCCATCACATTATAGCAACCGGGAGTTTTGGGCTGCCAATGATTGTCATAAACAGATAATATCATCAGAAACTTGTGCATACCTCACAGATTTGCTTTTTTAATATGGCTGATAGCAATCATATAATTAATAATATAATATAAATCAATATAATATCAAATGTCCCAGATTTTAACTCAAATTTTAGCCCGGCCCCTCTTAACTGCTCCTAAAACTAGTGACTTTTGGAGAAAAGGTGGCGAACTACACCTAAACAATAATAAGAATAATTAGAAATGCTTATTTTACTTCAGAAAATGTATATTGATTTACATTCTCTTATTCTGTCAATATTTGAAGGTAATAGTACTAACATTTTAAAAGTGTCCCTGATTCTGTTAAAATTTTACCATACTTACTTGACAGCTGTGATTGATACTAATCACTGTAAATCATATGAATGTAGAGCTGTTAATTACCGAAAGTTGAGTAGTGTGAGTATAGCTGTTAGTTATCCTATACATGTTAAATATGTGATTGTGACTTACCATTTAAACCTGTAAAAAAAAAGTCTTACTGCTTACCAATTTGCTTTTTAAGGCCAGTTCTGTAGTTTATTTGTGGGTTTAGTCAGATTTATTTGCACTGTTTTCTATCAGCTGTTTTAAGTAATACATTTCAAGCACTGGAACACTTTGCAGCTGAATGTGAAGTGTCTATTGGGATGAAAATGAGAACCTCCAGATCGAATGTTGGTTGGCTCAGCCACCGCAGGTAGAATATTTGAAGCATATTTAGAGTTTTGTTCACAAAATGAAAGTAGCAGTGATCTGGAGATTAACCAGTGTATGGGTACAGTAGCAGAGGTGCAGAGACTGTTTTGATAGTGGTGAAGGGAGCCAGAACCAAGAGAGTGGTGTGCTCACAATAATAGTAGTCACCGTGTGCCCCTCCCCCATCACATTTGATCGAGACTCACTAGCCTTCATAGTGCCTAAAGAATAGGTCCAGAAGCGATTAAAGCTAAGATTCTTCAAGCTCAACAGTAAGGGAAAAGTAATTTATACTTCTGCTCTATCCACAGCTCGATATGCGACAAGCGGATCATACTACATTTCATCTCCTGCCTCCTGGTTTAAGGATTCGATTGCTTGAGCTACGAGAATGAATAATTTTCATTTAAGGCAGCAAGTCACACTGTCCAGGCAAGCTACTGCACTGCACTGCACTAATTGTTCTACTTCAACTCCTGCTTCCTGGTTTAACTTAGGATTTGATTGCTCGAGCCACGAGAACAAATCATGATTTTCATTTAAAGCAGTAAGTCACACCCTGTCCAGACTAGCTACTGTACTACGTCCTACTTCTAACTGACCAGTAACCACATCATCACATGAATAAAACAAAATGTTCTGCAATATGAATCTGTTGAGCAAAAATTGGCAAGCACTAAGTTAATTATTTTTAAAAAAAGAAGTGTGCACTGTGCAGCAGATTGCAGAATCATTTTGAATGCAGTTTTTATTAGGCAAATGCATTTTTTTTTTTTTTAATTTTATTTAACTGAAGGAGGAGGTTGAGCTGCAGCATGGCTAATTTTTTTCATCCGGGATTCCTGACTGATCTACTTCCTGCAGGGAGGTATCAGCCACCTGGGTTAGGATATAAAGTGAAAAATGAAATTCTGTTCCTGCTAAATAATGCCCATACTCCTAGGCTCTTCTCTCACTGTCTTTCTCTCTCTCTATTATCTATGGATACTCAGAAGAAAGGAAGAATGAAATGGCCAGCACAGCAAGATGGCTTCAGGAAAAGAAGACAAAAAAAGGTCCAATAAAGTTTTTCTGAATCCCAGGAAGTACTTTAATGGCATAATAAATGCACTAATGCAATAAGAAATGTATATACAATAAAGTAAAACATTGTTTAGATACAAATTTCTCACATTTATACGTAACATTGCATACATTTACTGATGTCAGCTGTCTACCCTGATGAATATAAATATGTATTTTACAGTTGATTATATGCATTTTATACAAATGTCAAGCCATATTCTGGATGGAAACAAACTACTGTATTGGACTTGCGGTAATTTATTGCTTTGGTTGGACAGTTTGTCAATCTGGTTTTATGTACAAGAACTATAATATAACAACCTGAAATACAGTGTATATCTGCTGAAATGTCTAGTGGTTGTCTTTCTGAAAATTAGGTGGTGTTTTTCTCTTTGATCCATAGATGTCTGAGAAGTAGATGTGATCTTTTTCAAAGGATGAATTTCTATTAGCTTTAGATACCTCCAAATTACAAATGGCACTTGGAGATACTTATCCAAGCATGGAAAGGTACCAGGAAAGATTCTCCTTAACAGCAGTGCGACATTTAAAGTTGACTTTTTTCTGAAAAGCAAACTGGTCCTCGATCAATGGCTGTATATTTGGCATGATATGGGATACAGAATTAAATCCATAATAGAATAACATCTGGATCTGGGCGGATGTACTGTAAAGTGCCTTTTAATTCATAAATTCCAGCTCATCATTATCAGTGGTCTGGTTTATTTCTCACACCTTAGTCAGAAAAATGAATGTGGAATGAACCCAAAGAAATTTGCTATAAGTAACGTGTGCCATAAACACAGGAGGAGTAACAGTCAATGATTAGAGTAGAGGTCATAAAGAAATGTTAGACTTGTGTACAAGGAAAATTACTGTAGTGTGTGTCAACAATTTGCATGAGAGCGATACATTAACAGCAAAATGGAGGTACATTAGATATGGAGTGGTTTATAAAGAAGGGTAGCAAGGGAAGTAGAGGAGGGAATTGTTTAGGTTAACAGGTGACAAAACATACATAACAACAGGAATGGAACACTGTTCTTCATGCAAGCTAGAGTACAGCAACATTACAATGGCATTAGATATGTGCAAATCTGTAGATTACACAGTAAAGGCAGTATAGCTCAAAGTCTAGAAGAAAGGACAGCATCAATAAAGGAAATCCTCACAAATCTGAATTCCATGTATCTTGCCCATTTCAGCAACATATCTTTTTTCTTGTATGTAGATATGGGCATATGTGTACACAGGAACAATTGGGACAATAGTGCAGAAACATAAAGGCCATAGGGCTATCACCTAGGCCAGAAGAGCCCATTTCTCATCTCCCTGGAAAGAAAGGGTCAACCGACCTTGTGAAATCAAAGCAGCTTTCTAAGATCCCATCTTCATTACCACAACAGAATGGTTTTCTTATATATGAAATAATACGTCACGTGACTAATGAGTAAGTCACTTGTAATCAATCATATACTTCATTCAAAATGACTACCACTGTAAATTATTGGGCAAGTCAACAATCCAAAAACTAATTGCATCTTACACTTCAAGGGATTGATTCCTGCCACATTTGTTTATATACTGTCTGATTCTGAACATGCCACTTAATGGGACCAAACCCTTGTTTGAAGTACGTTTTGTGGGTATACCAAATTAACAGTGAATGAAAAATATAACTCTGGTTACTGTCATGTTGAATGTGAATAAGGGACCCTCAAATATCATACAGAATTAAATTTGGAATTAAATTAGTGAGTTAAATTTTTTTAAGATACACTGGATCACAATTACAAGTATTAAATGACAAAGTTCCAAGGACAGGCGGCTGGAGAATTTCACCCATTCCTCCACCGAAAATGGGGTCTGCCCCAGTCAGACTTTCCCAGTAAACAAAAGGTAAATAAAAAAAGTAGTAGCATAGCTAGAGTGGAGCAAAAGAGGCAGCTGACCAAATGCAAACTGTTACAGGGTGAGATAGGCTGATTACGATTACTCTTCAGTGCATACCACTATTTAGAAATAAATGTTGGTATTGCATTTCTGGTCAATCGCTGCGGTGATGTAGCAGTTAGCATTGTCACCTCACAGCAGAGGCTCTCCGGTTCAATTCTCAGCTGGACTACCTTCTGTGTGGAGTCTGCATTTCCTCCCAGTGAGCGACGGAACGTTAAAAAGACATGCAAGTAGGTGTGGGAATGCATGCGTGCCTTCTCTGAAGGTTGGGCACCAGGCTGGCAACTCAACATCATAAAAATTCACTGCCAATCATAAGCAGACCGGAGATCCACTGTGGTGACCTCTAACTGGGAAAAGCCAAAAGACTTTATTGCATTTCTGGACAAAAAGAAGAAAAGCTTTTTTTAGGAGGGGTGCTGAACTGCGGGATGGCACCTGGCACAAAAATAGCTAGCTACATATCTCTGACAAAGAGGGAGGTTTACACAAAAAATGTAGTCTTGCATAAAAGAAAGAGAACCAGTATTAGCTGGCCATTAATCTTTATGAAAAAGTGAGTTCTAGGGGAAATATATGGCCTAAGCACTGAATGATCAACAGACCAAATGAATGAAATTTACAAACTTACTCCAAGGTCATGCAACTTCAATGAATATAAGTGAGAAGCTGCAAAAGGGATAAGCTTCCCTCTTGTAAAACATCCCACAGAACCTACTGAAAAGAGCAGGGGACGTTTCTGAATGCCTTGCCAAATTTGCCCTAGTAGTATAACTACCACCTTGGGTCTTCCCTGGAAAGAGGTTACTAGCTTAGTGGAACTAACCCAGTTAACAAAAATAAACAAATGAGTAAATAAAATAAAATAAATGTTGGGGAAGGCCTGCCAGTTCACTCAGGGCCAAGGTCTTTTTAATGCATCTTCAAGGAATTGTCTATCATTTGCTTTGGGTCCATTAAGTTGTATGTACAATGTGTAAGGAGAGGAAGCCAAAACAAAATATCTACAGTCCGTGGTATTTGCTTCTGACTCTCACCATGTACTGCAAGTGTAAACAAGTGCTTTCTGTGTTACTGACCAATGTTAGGTTTTTAACAATGTTTTGAATAAATAATTTCTTCTTTTTTCAGCTTTGATTTTCTTTTATGGCCATTAAGTGCCACCAGCTGCCACATGTCAAAAGGCCTTTGGCTTAGTCAAATTATTTGATCATCAGAGTCTAATTTCACCCACCTGGCAAACCTCCAAGGTATGTTTTCATGTTCATGTCTTGCATATGTCTGTGAAGAGTGCCAAGTTGTGTGTCTAGCTTAGATTTTTCCACATCAGTCTGTCCTGTCAATCCATCAGCTGTCAGAGTCACCTGATGTTTGGTCACGGAGATCTTCACGATGTGCTCCTGAGCATCACATACTGTCAAATTCACTCTGGAAATTACCATATTTTTTATCGCCAGAACAATATACTGAAAAAAAGTGTGAAACACAATTTAGCTTCATTACATACTTTCTGTAGATGCTAGATAAAAAAATGAAGTCACTGCATATTGCTCTAAAGTTTTGCACCAGTTGAAAGATAAAATTGCAAACTAAGCTTTCATCCAAATTTGTACTACTATATCTCCTCCAGAAGACAATGTTGTATCTAAATATTAAAACTTTTCTTTGCAGTTGATCTTCAGTGGGCCCTCTGCAGTGGGCTTAACACTTGTGTAAATCCATTCTTTGCCCTCCCATGTTATAGCTTCAGTTTCCACCCTCAGAAGGGCATGCCCCATTTGATCCACACATGGCATCTGTGTGCCAAGATTAAGGAGTGTTCAAACTCCACTGACCACCAGTTCTACATCCTGTGAGATCTACCTCGAAAAGTCATTTAATATTAGAAAAGTACAGTTTTGTACCTACCATAAATGTAGATGTTCGAGGATCCCCATTGCTGCAGTCCTTACTATTGGGGTATAGTCCGTCCAGTCGGCCCGAATACCAGAGTATAAGGCTGGCGTCGGTCACGTCAGGGTACTCATGACCGACGTCATATCCTCAGTCTTTTCTTGCCCCAGATGTCAAAAGACCCTAAAAAGACAAGGCCCAAAATACCTGCACCAAAAATATGTACAATATATACAAGAATATATACAAAAATATAAGCATGTAACCTCACCTACACAACCACCCCTAAACACAGAGGGAAGGAGGGAGGTGGACTGCAGCAATAACATCTACATTTATGGTAGGTACAAAACTGTACTATGTTCTTCGCCCATTGCTGCAGTCCTTACTATTGGGTAGAATCCCAAAGCAGAGGTAAGGGAGGCTGGCAAATCATAAAGAAGCAGGAGCTGACAACATGCCTTGCAAAACAGCTGTGGCAAAACCAGCCCTAGACTTAGAGTAGATAGGAAGGTGATAATGCTTAGAGAAAGTATGCACTGAACTCCAAGTAGCTGCTTCCAAAATATCCTTAGTTGCCACCCGCCTTAGAAATGCTGTTGAAGTGGCAGTAGCCCTAGTGGAATGAGGCCTAATCCCAGCTGGAATCACCTTGCCATGATGGGAATAACAAAATGCAATGCAAAAGCCAATCCACCTAGAAATAGTTTGTTTTGACACAGGCTTGCCCTGTGAACTCAAAGCAAAAGAAACAAACAACTGCTGAGACTGCCTGAAATCCTTAGTCCTGCTTAAATAATAACGCAATTGCCTGTGTACATCTAAAGTGTGCAAAATCTTTTCCCCTTTATTTTGGGGGTCTGCATAAAAAGTAGGCAAATGAATAGTTTGGTTTAAAGCCACACTAGAAACCACCTTAGGCATAAAGGAAGGATTAGTACGTAATGATACCCTATCCTTATGGAAAATCAAAAGGGCTCTACTGCCATAAGGGCCTGCAACTCAGACACCCTTCTTGCAGAAGTAATAGCCAACAGAAAAGCAGTCTTCCATGACAAGTATTTCAA
Source organism: Protopterus annectens (assembly GCF_019279795.1). Taxonomy (NCBI): domain Eukaryota; kingdom Metazoa; phylum Chordata; order Ceratodontiformes; family Protopteridae; genus Protopterus; species Protopterus annectens. The sequence continues at coordinate 1,309,915,282 of NC_056735.1, read as the reverse complement.
TTCAGCAGTAGCCGCAGGCTCAAAAGGTTGTAGAGTAAGTTTTTCCAACACAAAATTGAGATCCCAAGCAGGAGTAGGAGCTCGGGGTCTTATATTCTTTGCCCCTCTAAGAAACTGCTTGAACAAAGGATGCGAAAACAATGGTGGGTCACAATCATAGTGAGCTGAAATTGCTGCAGCATGAATCTTAATGGAAGAGAAGGACAAACCTTTGTCCAATAACTCAGTAAGATATTGAAGAGCCACACTCAAATTAGGCTCAGAAATCTCCAAATTCTTTGCTGTACTCCAAAATAAAAATCTCTTCCATTTTTCTGCGTACACTTTCCTTGTACTAGGTCTTCTAGCTTCCATAATCACATTTAAAACTTGTTGAGGAAGTTGAGACCTGCTGTGTTTCAACACAGAATATGCCAGGCTGTTAGATGAAGAGAGTGAAGCTTGACATTGAGCAGATGACCGTCCTTCTGAGATAACAGATGAGGAATCAGAGGTAAAGGCCATGGAGGCTTCTTTACTAGACTCCGTAGTAGTGGGTACCAGTGTTGGCGAGGCCAATCTGGAGCTATCAAAATCATCCTTGGCCTGTCTTGTCTGACCTTTAATAGTACCTTTGGAAGAAGAGGTAGAGGTGGAAAGGCATACACATGAAGGTTTTTCCAACTGAAAGACAGAGCATCCACTTTCCAAGCTGTGTGATGAAACCCCTTTGTGCAATACTTTGGCAGCTGGTGGTTTAGTGGAGAAGCGAACAGATCTATGTCTGGAGTTCCCCATGACACTGTCAATCTCTGAAATACATGAAGATCCAGTTTCCACTGTGGGGATCCATGAGTTGTCTGCTTAACACATCTGCTAACGAGTTCTGTGCTCCTGGCAGAAACCTTGCCTGAACAGTAAGTTGCAAGCTTTCTCCCATAAAATCATCGCTTGCCTGCATAGAGGATAAGAATGTGTTCCCCTTGCTTGTTGATGTACCACATGACAGTTGTGTTGTCTGTTAGAATCAACACCTGCCCTGGAAGAAGTAACTCCTTGAAAGCCATTAATGCAAACTGGACTGCTAACATCTCCTTCATGTTGATATGTAGATGCTGTAGTCTGGCAGGCCACTTGTCTTGTATCCACTTTCCATTTAGATGAGCTCCCCAAGCAATGTCCGAGGCATCTGTCGTTAAAATCTGACTCGCCTCTGGCCGGGTCACAGAGAGTCCCTTGTTTAGGTGACATTCCTGAGCCCACCACAAAAATTCTTTTGAAGGCAAGGTATTATTTGAATGACAGTGTCCAAATCCTGGCAGTGCTGTGTCCATACATTTTGAGATACCATTGCAGCTTCCTCATATGCAGTTTGGCATTGGGAAGCACCAGAATACAAGATGCCATGAACCCTAATGCTTGAAGGACTGTCCTTGCAGTCAGCACGGACTGATGAGATAGTTGATGGAAGTAAAGTGATAGACTCTTTTGTTTGTCCAGGCTTAAAAGGCCATCTGGGCTGCTGTATTCAGTCTCACACCCAGAAAGCACATGTCTTGAGAGGGTACTAGACTGGACTTTATTTCGTTCACAGAATACCCTAGGCATCTTAGCACTGCTATAACATATTCCAGATGCTGTAGAAGGTCTTCCTTTTCTTGAGCCAGAATCAGGCAGTCGTCCAAGTAAGGATAGATTTGAATTCCTTGAAGCCTGAAGTAAGCTATCACTGGAGCCAGAACCTTTGTGAATACTCTGGGCAGTAGATAAGCCAAAGGGCAATGCAGAGAACTGATAATGAGAATTTCCAGCTCGAAACCACAGATACTTCCTGCAACTTAGCCTTATAGGCACATGAAGGTAAGCTTCCTTGAGATCTAAAGTTACCATCCAGTGATCTTTGCCCAGCAGAGGTAAAAGCTGTTGTAACGTCAACATCTTGAACTTGGGAATGTCCAGAAAAGTGTTGAGGAGAGATAAATCCAAAATTGGTCTCCACGTGTTCCCCTTCTTTGGTACTAGGAACAGGCGAGAATAAAATCCTAGGCCCCTTTCTGATACAGGGACTGGCTGAATGGCCTCCATCTGGAGTAACTGAGAAACTTGCTTGTGAGCCTCTTTTCTTTGTGGAGGAGGAACGTCTGGCATACCTTTGAAAGGGGCATTGTATGGAAATAAAATCTGTAACCGTGGTGAATGATATCCAACACCCATTTGTCTTGAGTAATTAAATCCCAATTTTCTTTGAAAAGAGACAGTCTTCCTCCCAAAGGAGCTGCCATGCGAGAATCTACTGGCAGCTGAAAAGACAGGTCATTGGGTCTGTTTACGAAAGGACTGACCCCTGCCCTCACCAGAAGTCTGAGCAGGTGAACTCCTGTTCTAGGCCTAAAAGAACCTTGAGCCCTGCCCCTACCACGTCTAGACCTACCCCTAGACTGGGAATCATAAGCAGGATATGTCCACCCCTTAGCAGGCCAATTTCTACTAAACTTTGGCTGCACCTGCAAAAAATCTTTAACAGTTTGCATAGACTTAGCTTTGTCCTCCATTTTCTTTAAAACTGCTTCCACAGGCGTTCCAAACAACACATCAGACTGTAAAGGAGCATCCAAAATCCTTGTCTTAACATGCTCAGCTAAATTCTGATCCCTCAACCAGGCATGCCTGAGAACAGAACTAGTAGCAGCCACCCTCGAAGAGGCCTGTACAGCATCAAAACCACATTGCAAAGAATGCTTACCCACTTGTTCAGACACATGAACCAAATCCAGCAACTCTTTACACTCAATACCTTCCGCCAAAGCATCCACCTTAGATTTTAATTGTGAAAGGAGATAATTCTGATATTTTAGCATGTGAAACTGACAATTCAACGCTCTCATGGCTAGAGTGGAAGAAGTATACACTTTCTTTCCCCACCTATCCAAAGCCCTTGCTTCTTTATCAGTGGGAACAGGATTTTTAACCACAGAAGCCTTAACACCTTTAGGCCCTTGAGAAATAGTTTCTGGGTCCGCCCTAGGACTCTTAAACAAATGCTTATGAGCTTCGGGCACCCTATAATACCTATCAGGCTTAACAGGAGCAGGAGGCAAAGAGTCAGGGTTCAGGGAAGCCTCTGCAAAACATCTTCCACCACATTCAACACAGGAGGAATAGCTAAGGGCCTATGCTGGGGTAAAACAAGAATTCCCTAAGCCTTTTCCTGAATCAGAGTAATCCTGGCCTTCCCATTTAAAGTGCTCCCTCATGGAATGCAGAGTCTCTGAAAATGAGAAATCCTCAGGAGGAGAAGCTGTAGGAGTGGAATCATCCACATCAGAATCAGAATAAGTAGGATACTCCTGCAAGTCTTCCAGAAGACTCTGAAGCCTCTGAACACTGTTCAAAACTATCAAACTCCGGTTCCACCCTAGGCCTCTTATCAGGAGGGGGCATAGAACCTCTAATCATAGTAATCAAATCTTCTGCCATTTTAAGCATATGTTTCTTAGGTACAGAACCCGAAATGCTAGGAGAAGCCCCCACTGAAGCTGAACTAGGCCTACCTCTCAAAGAAGTTTTGGCAACAGAAGGAGAGGCTCTAACTACCTTGGGAAGAGAGGGAAGAGCAGTTACCTGAGAAGCCCCCTCAGCCTGGCCTACCTCCTGAGAAGGCACATCCTGTAACAGTAAAGTTTCTGCCTGAGACTCCATGGAAACTCCTGGCAAAACCTCTGGCTCCACTGAGCCTTCTAAAGAAGACTGCCGGTTCATCAACCCTAGGCTTCTGTTTTGTCCTTGCGCTCTTGGGATTAGAAGCGGCCGGAGCATCCGACGGCATTTTATAATTGCAACGCTTCCCAAACACTAACCTGGCACAGTCTAACCTCCTCTTAATAGTGCGTTTGTTAAAAAACAAGGTATACACAAAGTATGGTAATCCCTATGAGGTATCTGTTTCACAAGAAATACAGTTATTCACTTTTCTGACATCCGTTAAATACTGAGGCAAGAAAAACCAAAATGTTCCCAACGGGTACTTAGCCAACTCTGTTTGAAATATTTCAGAACGCCAACCTGCACTCGCAAAACTGCTTCTGCATCGGACCATGCGGCAAAAGACTGAGGATATGACGTCGGTCATGCGGACTATACCCCAATAGTAAGGACTGCAGCAATGGGGAACGAAGAACATCTTGTGAGTACAACAGAAAAATTGACCAAGTAGCAGCCAAATATGGGGAAGGAAAAACTCATGCATTGCAGATCAAAAAGACAAATTCAAACTGATATTGACAGTACAGATATATCTGTTAAATCTTACTTCAAGAAGTACTCTGCAATAGGTTTAACTCTTGAATAGAATCCCATACCAGATACCTACGTGGACTGAAGTAGCTCAATGGGCAAACTAATAGAATAAGGACAAAATATCCAAAGGATAACCTTCACAAAAGAAAATGTAGTCTCACTTTTGAGGTTCAGACTACATTACTTGATGAAAGTATGGATCAGAGAAGATTGCTATGGTGCTAATGATCAGTGCAGGCACATTCATGAAACAAGTGCTACACACATCCACCTCCACTAGTGGAATGCCCCTGTACTCTCGACATACATAAGTTAATGACTAATTGTGATGTTTTATCAGTAGCACAGCTAGGCTATTGTGCTAACTTGGTCTACCCTCAAAAGTAAACATGAAAAATTCATCCTATTCAACCTAACCATTGAACTAATACAAATTCCAGAGTATGATGTTTGAGGCAAGAAACTGGAGCTGTGCATATTCCAAAGCAAACATTTATTGTTTAAAAAAAAAAAACAGCTGTTATAAATATGCTTGCCAAATGACTCAAAACCATCTTCTAAATCCAGAAAAAAACACAAGTTATAAAATTTGAGACGAATCTAATACACACATATCAAATTAACTACATAGGTATCATTTAGTCATATGATTCATTAAAAATTAGAAAAATATGTATGTATATTAAATATTAATATTCTGACTTAGAAATGGTATAACATTTTGTAAAAATTATTGTAATGTTAAATCTCTAATATGTATAGTACTGGTTTTGGATGTCCTATCATTATGGCCCAGTAGATTTTGTAAAAATTATTGTAATTTTAAAGCACTAATATGTACAATACTGGTTTTGGTTGTCCTTTCATTATAGGTCAGTAGAACTCTGGCATTCAAACTTAACTGCCATTTTAGCTCTTTTTCTTCAAAAATATGCCTCCATGTGCCACCTCTGGCATTTCTTAGAACTCTAACACAAAAAATATATATTTTAAATTGGTACACACTGTAAAGTCTCTAAACATCTCTCTCTCTCTCCCTTTAATATAACAAATATATTCCTGTATCCTTTTACTTAACTTCCTCTCTTGTCTTTCCAATGTAAAAGGATTCACAAGACAAACAAGTGGCTAAATATATCAGTCCCTGGGTATTGCAACCACAGTCATCCTCTACACTATTTAGATCCCTCTATTGTTCTTTTGCACTTTGACACTCTTGCCCATATACAGGAAACTCTTTACTCAATCACAAGGAGGAGGGCTCAGAGCTCATGTATGGCCTTGGCTAATAGATTATATCAAAGCCTAGTGGTTATGCCTGGACAGCCTGGAAAATAGATCCATGTAATGTACAACTCCATCAAAATTTCATTAACTTAAGAAAATCCATGAGAACAGCCACAAAAGCAGCATAGGCCTTGTTTCATAGACAAAAGAAAATTGTTTACTATACTAAACCAAAGCTCTTTTTGAAAGAAAGTGCTGACAGGTGCCATTAATAACTCCCTACTACTATTTTTTTCCATTTAACAACCAAAACGCTGCCATAGAACACCAGCATTTTCTTCTGTTTTCTTTACAGAATCTAACTGATATTTTCCGGCTTATCCTTCACATTTTCAATCACTCAAGACCACCTCTCTTTACCAATATTATGCCCTACTGTTATTCACTGCCACTTTCCACTGTTTTCACATCTCAGACAAAGAAACGGAAGCACTAATACTAAAGTTAACCACCACAGGGTGTGCATTCAGTAAACTTTAGAAAAATGTTTGCATACTACTAAAAGAGAAAGTAGCCAAACCCCTCACTCATATCCTTAACCATTCAATCACAACTGTCACAGATCCTGTTCTTTTTAACTATACTACAGTAATCCCATACCCAAAAACAACTTCTCCTTCTGACCCTAAAGACCATCAACAAAAAATATCTTTGAAAAGTTACTAGACGATATGTAAACACAAGTAGCGATGGCCTTTTCTCTGAGAACATGTTTTTCACAACTCATTCAGCACCCTGACAGCCCTTTTCAATGGCAGTGACTCCATTTTACCACTCACAAAAATAAAATCAATAAACTTTGGAACAAGTTAAAACTCTGCTACAGAACCACTGACCTTCCTTCACTGATTGTTTGGACTGCTATTGCCAAAAATGTTTTACTTCCTAGGATTTGCCTTTTCTGGCGCTATATTCCTCTTAAAATGCTCAGAGATTATAAATCACACAAAACGTCTTAAGATTCATTGTCCTAGCAAATCCTCTTGTAAACTCACTGAACCCTATTTAACACCAAATGTCTTATCAGTAACAGATAGATCCACCTTTCTTATCAGCACCTCTAATTTTTAAAACTTTAAATTTGAGCTACTGCTCCCTCATGAAAATGCACTTGTGTTAAGGCACCAAATTTATACCATGAGAAAGTTCCTAAATGACCACTTTTCCTTCTTCTGATCTTCCTTCAAAAGTGCTTTTGCTGAAAACACTTTCTCTAGACTTGGTCCTGCCATTTTCAAAAACATGTCCACAAAAGTAAAAGCCAATATACACTTTAGAAAAAAGCCTCAGGCCAGAGAGATGTTGGAAGTGACAGAAAACAATGCACAAAATGGCAAAAGATAGCATTAGAGGGAGCTGTCAAAAATTTGGACGTGTTTCCATTCTACTAATAATTTAGTTCTCGAGTGATTTTCTTGGCAGCATCAGAGACCTCCAAAATGTCTTATATGGATTGTGGCACCAGGAACATAACTAAGGAGCCAACTCCTTCTGTATAAGTCTTTAAAGAGCTGACATCTTCACTGTTCAGGCCACAACTGTTTACACGAGAGTTACAGTGTAAAGATTTAGAAACAAGTTCCTTCACGTCACCACAGTATAATGAGAATAAACCTTGATTTTGTTCTATTTTTCACCAGCAAGCAACAACTCATGGAAAAGAGAATATGTAAGCAAAGATCCCCAGATTACGTCAAGTAAACTTAAGGATGCTTTCATTCATAAGGACAACAAACAGACTGACTTCCCATGACCTAGAACTTTAGCTCTTGAGCTATACAAAAACTTCATATCTCCTGAAATGTGGGTAACACACAGATGTAATGCTAAACTGGCCTGCCTTGATCTCAACAGACATCCTCAAAGGGGATATGACTGAACCCTCGTCTCGCACACGCATGCATGCACACACACACACACACACACACACACACACACACACACACACACGTAGGAAACCACGCTACATCTGTCACACATTGGCTGAAATTCATAAACAAGTTGCATCACATGCAAGGGAGTTTTGCACGGTTCAAGGCAATGTGCCAGATATTTCCAGTTCACAGACCATTCAGCATAGTTGACAAAACTGTTTGGCTAAAAAAAAAAACAATTGGTTAGATAATAGCGAGATTTATACTTCATTCTGAGTTGCAGTTATAGCTGGATATTTAAACTCATCAAATTGCATCTGAAAAGTCTTGATCAAGTTTAGTAACGAAATATCTACAATTCAGCTGACATCTGTTTGAAATGTTTTGCTAATAAGGAGCACTCTCAATGTAGCTCTAATTGCTGGGCACCTAATGTCAAATGATAAATTACTGTCCACAGCGTTCTGAAAGTGGAGATTCAATAACTTAAAAATGTAATTTTCTTTTAGTAACCATAGACTAAGTCTCCAATTGAATATGGGGCTAACTAACATCAATATGAATACTAAAAACAATACCACCAATCGATATGAAGTTTAACAGAATGATATATTAGTGAATTATCTTTAAATAGCTTTGGTTAAGTTTGTATTCCAAGTCCTATTGACTCGAGCATTTTAAGTGCAAAAAAGTCAGCTCTTGACCTACATGTCTACATACAGGAGAAAGTAAAGTCAAGTCTATCATCCAGACACAGGGATCTATATGGGTCAAAGAAAATAATTTATGTTTAAAGTTTTTAAGGAAACAGTGTAGTTTTGTTAGATGGAGACTCACAGCAAAGGTCAAGTTCTTGTCTCTGGCCAACATCTAGTCATGTCATAACTGTTGAAAGATAAATGTACCTAAAAGATTTCCTGGCTTTCCCCATGTGGTACCTACACTCAAGTACTTACTAGTGGTCTAAGAAGGATGGCACTATTACACATGGTCACAAGCTTTCCATCCCTTTGATAATTCCAAAGGGGACATTTACTTGTATTAATATTGATGTACCAGATGCAAAAATCTGGGGAATACATTTATATTTATAGCCATCAACCAAGAAGCTGCATAATAGAAGCTGCCTATATTAAACAGACATTAGTAACGATTTTCTCAAGTTCATGACAAAAGGTTTTCTTTTGGGGTGGATATATGAACGCTGTACAGATTCAATGAAGAGATTTTTCACTTGTGTTAATGCATAGGTTAAGTTAACTCAAATTATACAAATCTGTAAAACATAGCAAACTAAACCACAGACACAGATAGGTAAGAAATCAACATAAGGTGTATATATAACCAAAAATACTGAGCGATCTTACACAATAAAAAGCAACTAGCAAATATTTAATAACTGCAATATGAACAAGCTTACAGTGTACCAATATTTTAACAAAGGCCTTTTACAACCACCTCCTCTACCCTTGCCTAATTCTAGTATCTCTTTCTCTAGAGCTAGAATGAAAGACCTAGCAACATTTTAATGTTAAAACAAAAACATCTCTAATATGTATAGCCTCTCAACAAAAATATATCAGAGTAATTATACCCAAGACCTCAAAATTATCTAGTACTGTTAGCAATGAGTTTCTTCCATACAGATCGACTGTTCATATCAAAGAAATATAAGACTGAAACATAAACTAATCAATATGCTAACAGCAGTGCTTGCTTGCCAAACTTAATATTAACATTTTAGCTGCATCATCCATTAGATGCACATCTTTTTCCATTAAAGTTATAACTTCCTAGCACAATGAGATGAACTAGAATCTGGGACAGTGGTCAAACTAGCACCTGGTAAGTCTACCAGTAAAATTGGCATGTTAATACTGATCATATCCATCAAGCCTATACTGCTGATCAGCTGGCAAATCTTCTGACTAGGTTTTGATATCATAAAGTAATGGTTTTCGAGCCCATTCGCAAAGTAAAATCCTCTCCCCATATTGTTACAGGGTCAAAGCCAGTACCTCAGAACTTAAATTCACATAATGTGAAAGGGATAACTACAGGGATACCAACTATCCTGTGAACCACTGGGAAAATGTATTGAGCCAATGTCTGTTATCCTGTGTTGTAAAGCTCATAATGAATCTAAGTGAATCTATAACTAGCATCAAATTGTCATAAATATTTCCAGATCAAAAAGGCATCAGGCTTCAATGTTTTGGTTTCAGAACTATCATTAAGCATTTCAGTCACCAACCCTTAGTTACATCAAACACTAGCTGCAAAGGTCAGGTAAAACTTTTAAAGTGTTCTACTAGTAAACAGAAATATGATGATCCATGAATTACCATATTCCATGACAAAGGTAACATGTTTGCTCTATCTTAAGCAATAAAAAAATCCTCTTCTTTGAAAAACCCTTTCATTCTTATCAGATATAGCTCATACTGTGTGAACATTCACTTGATAACAATCGCAACCTCCCATAAAAATATAGCTCATACTGTGTGAACATTCACTTGATAACAATCACAACCTCCCATAAAAATATGTCTACATTCAGGTAAAAAATTAGAAAATCATATTATAAACTATATAATTTAGACTACCAAGTTAAAATCCATCTTTCATATAATTTGTACACAGCAGTGCTTGCTCTCTCTCTACACCGATGACATAGACCAGCATGTTATACATTATCTTAATAAATGAGTTCAACAATCATTCTTGATAAGGTGTTCCAAGCGAAAAGCAGGCACATACACTTTCTGCAAATATCATTATAAATAGTTATATGTTTTTACTCATAAGATCATTATTTCTTGGTGTAACCAAACAAGTTCCAATCCTATGGCTGGTCTGACTTGAGAACTGGTAAAGGAGTTCCAGGGGAATTCACATATTATTTAGCCCCCATTGGTCTAAACTTGACAGGTTTTATATTTCAAGGGAGCATGAACACTTAACAGAATTATTACATATCCCAGTTTCATTTCAGATCATGCTACAGGGCAGTGCACTTAGAATTCCCCAGTGAAAAGCATTTTCAAAAGGTACTGGCAAGCAGAGAGCAACTGGAGGAAAATCCAGAAAGAAACCATTCATTTGCCGGTAAAATTAAAAATTTAGTTAACAGCTTGTTTCAAAACCCTGATGACTTAAAAAAAATCTTGAGATAAGGTTAAAGAATGTATTAGGAAGTCTCTAAAAGTGGAATAATTAAGTAAGATGGAAGAGGAGAGAGATCTCAGGACACTAGGCATATACTTAAATTAAAAGACTAGAGCAAAAACAAGGCAGGTAAAATGAAGAGGAGATTTCATTAAATAAATACAAATAGGATGGGAATAGGAAGGTAGAGAACATGGCTGACAAGAAGCAAACAGACCCTTAAAGTGAACTTCTTCCAAAATACCCCCAGAGTCTCGAGATGGCTAACCTGCAAACTAAGACAGCAAAAAGTAGAATGAGCTATAACCAAAATAAGAAACTCAAAAAGGGGGGGAAAGAGAGAAAATAATCCAGATGCTATCTTTGCTGAATATTTTGAAAGAAATCATGCACAGCAACCAGTTTCACGACAGGGAAAACAAAACTTTCTAAAACATTTAAAACTCCAAAAGTTAACAGAAGAAGAAAAAAGTGAACCAAGCTGCCCTATTACAAAAACTCTTCTTAAAAGTAAAAAAAAAACCCTGAAGTGATGGCTTAACAATAGAAATATGGAGAGGACTACACCAGGAAATGATCTTTATCTGTAGTAAGCTATTTAAAAAAATTCTAAAGGAGAAAGTGGTTCCTCACTCCTGGAAAAAGGCTATAACAACTCTCTTAAAAATGAAAACAAAGATCACCTGAACCCTGGGTCTTAAAGTCCAATTGAACTTCTAAACCCAGAATATAAGCTTTTTCTTTAATCTTAGCAAATAGGAAAGCCAGAAGACTTCCCAGATTTATTAACCAAGATCAGTGTGGTTTTGTGAAATGCACGCACACATTTGATAATATTCTGCTAACAGATTTAATTCAGCAAGAGGTGGACAATTTGGGTAGGAGGCTCATTCTGTTATGCTTAGATGCAGAGAAAGCATTTGATACAGTCCACTGGGAATATTTTTACTTAGTACTAAGAGATTGATTTTTCCCACAGAGATCCTCTCTATATTCAAAAACCTTTACAAGGACTCAGATGCCAAACTGAAAACAATGGGAGGCTATGTCCTGAATTAAAACTGGAGAGATGCCCCCTCTCCCTACTTTTGTTTGCCATATATTTAGACCCACTGGCACGAAAGATCAGGGAATCAGGACTTAATGGCTGGAAAACCACCAGACTATGTTTGCAGATGACGTTACAGTCTTCCTGACTTCCACAGACACAGCCATCCCACTTCTCTTTGAGGTTCTATGGTAATACACTAATATAGCTAGAGATAAAATCAACATTGAAAAGGAAAAGACCTGGTACATAAATTATGCACATCTACTAGAAATGCTACAGAAATTTCCCTATCGTTGGGCTAACTAGCAAGTCGAACATTTGGGAGTTCAGTTAGCAAAGCAAACCAATGTAAAAAGACATGGTAAAGCAGAGTACTGTATAAGCCACAATGCAAACAAACAAACAAACAAAGGAACTCTGCAATGCCGTGAATAAGTTTTAATAAAACATAATGCAAAGCTTTTGGATAAAATCCTTCATCAGTACATCATACAATTAAAACATCACAGTTCAAACAATGAATACAAATAATCACATGATATTATACAACCAGTATTCAATTAAAATTAATAAAGCAATAAAATTAACCTCATCTCAAACACATCTGCATGTGTTTGAGAACAGATTTTAAAGACAAAATCTTATTTATGCCAAGAAACAATCAGCTTGCAGCCGCAAAATCCATTCATGTTCTTTACATTCTAAGTTATTATTTAAATCCGCACCTCTAATATTTCTAAAAATCATATCTATGACCCTAAAAGTAAAGAAATTATCACAGGATCATAGGTAGGTAGTAGGCTATTGGCCCTAGGGCCTATATAAGCCTAGCCAAAAGGTACCCTGGTTTTCGCTACCCAAGAAAATTATTTTCCTGTGGGACTGTCAAGTAGAGCCACAGAAGTGATCCCCGGGATGAATTTCCTATCTCCCATCCAATCATCAAGATTTTTCTTGAAGAATGCTAATGAGGAGCTTTGTTTGATATAGGTTTGTTCCAGAGTGTGGGAAGTCTCTGGGACAGGAATCTATCCCTCCAGCATGTTCTGTTTATTGTGGTGACAAGGTTTAGGTCCCTAGAGCATGTAGCTCAGAGAGTTTGGGATTTCATTAAGTGGAGCATGTCCAAAAGCTCTGGGTTTGACATAGCTTTGTGCGTTAGGCAGAGATCGCCTCTGAGTAGGCGATATGCAATGGAGTAAAGCTGCAGTTTTTTGAGACGGTCTGCATAGGGCATCTGTTTAAGGCCGATAATCCTCTTTGTGAGGTATTTCTGTGGCCTTTCCAGTTGTTGTAGATGTCTTGTGAGGTACATAGGAGCACTGTGCTCTATAATGGGTCTAATGAGTGATGAGCAGAGGGGAACAATGACCTCTTTTTTTTCCTGGATGAGAAACCTTTTGTGATGAGGTGTGCCATGTAGAAGGATTTCCTGACTATTGTGGCGATATGATTATCAAAGGAGAGACTACTGTCCACCTGTGTCCCAAGGTCTCTTATCACACTTTCGATGTTAAGTAGACTACAGCCTATGTGGTATTCATGGGTACAGAGTTTTTACCAAAAGGGATGACAATGCACTTTTTGGCATTGAGCTTGAGGCCATGGCTTTGACATCAGACATATGTCTCAGCGAGGCCCTTTTGTAGGATGTTGTCATCTTTTGGAGTTTTGATTATGACTCCTAGTTTGCAGTCATCTGCGAACTTCGTTAGCCAAAGACCTTCCGTGTTGGCCTGTACTTCAGAGAAGTAGATACCAAACAGGAGAGGACCCAGGACCGAACCCTGTGGTACTCCACTTGTCACTGGTCTGAAGTTGGATTTGGAGTCTCCTACTTTCACAGTGTGGGTTCTGTCAGTGAGCCAGTTGGCAAACCATCTTGTGACATAGGGATTTATACCTAGTTTAGTGAGTTTATCTATAATTCCAGAGTGGGGGATGATGTTGAAAGCCTTGGCAAGATCTAGATAGACTGTGTGAACCACCTTACCCTCATCTACGGCTTTGTTTACTGCTTTTAAGAAGTCTATCAGGTTTAGGAGACATGATCTGCCTTTTACAAACCCGAATTGGGTGGGGTCGAGAGTTTGGAGACTACCAATGTCATTGTTTATAAGTTCCATGATGATACGTTCCATAGCGTTGCAGACCAGGCTCGTCAGGCTATTGGGGTGGTAGTTTCCGGGGTCCGTGGTGGCTCCCCCTTTGTGGAGTGGGATAACTGTTGCTGTGTGCCATTCAGTGGGTACATAGCCTGAGGTGAGGCTATGATTGAACATGGTCATTAGCTGGGGTGTCAGTTTGTTCTGTAGTTCATGTAGACCGCAGCCTAGGATGTTGTCAGGTCCCATGGATGCTGTGTTCTAGGCTTTGGAGAGTGTTTTTTTAACCTATGCAGCCATGACTACAGGAACTTTGCATTCTTTCAGTATAGAGATGGGCCCTTTAGGGGATGAGAGGGGGGTAAAGTTAGCACTGAACCTATCTGCCAGAATGTTGCTAATATACAGAACCAACTGATATTAGCTAGTGCCATTGTGCTGCAACTCAGAGCAGATCTGAGTGTTGCCATGGAGATTCTTGACATAGCTATAGAATGCTTTGTGGTTGTCTTTAGAGTCTGTGGCAATTTTGTTTTCATAACTAGCTTTGGAGGGTTTTATGAGAGATCTCAGCTTCTTACTGAGGCTGACCACTGAGTTCCTCCAATCATGGGATTTTACTCTTTTTTGCAACAGTTTCTTTCTTCTGTTGTAGAGTTTGTTTATGGCAGGGGAACACCAGATTGGCTTCCTTTTTTTTGGAGGATAGCATCTTGGTTCTGTTAGGGATTGCAGATCCATGCACTTGTGTAAGTGCTTATAAAGTGCATTTGTGTAGGATTCAGCAGTCATACCTCTATTGTCAGTCAGCATGGGTGTCGTGAAGTTTGCCACTTCTGTCTTAAGAAGTGTGAAGTTGGCTTTGGAGAAATTTTTTATGGTGGTTTCCCTAATGGGGGGTGGGGGTGGGATGTGGATGTCTAGGGTGATTTGCTTGTGGTCGGATCTGACCAACGAGGAATTAACCTCTGGTGTGAAGCACCGGTTGCCCATGTAGGTAATGACCAGGTCTAGGATATTGCTGCCCCTGGTTGGGGTGTGGGTAAGTTGATCCAAAGCATTGGACTTTATGAATTCCAGAAAACGTTGAGCACAAGATTTGGTACATGAGTAGCTTTCCCAGTTAATGGTGTGGTAACTGAAATCGCTGATTATTAGGGTGATAGGTTGTACCCTAATATTTTCCAGCGTATCAAGAAATGAGGAGTAGGAATCCTGGGGCATGGTGGGGGATCTGGAGCAAGCTACAATTTGGATTGCAGTCTTGCCCAGAGTTAGTTGCACTTGGATAATCTCGGATGCATTATGCTGAGCAACTAGCCTGGAGGTGAGGATATCCTTAATGAATATGGACACGCCTCCGCCTTTAGGGTTTCGGTCCAGGTTAGGTGGTCGAAAGGTGTGGTATGAATTATAGCCTGGTAATGCAGGGGTACTCTCTGGAGCCTCTTACCAGGTCTCTCACTGCATAGAAGTTGATGTTCTCCATTTTAAGGAGTGCCTCGAGTGAGTGCATTTTGAGGTTTAGACTTCTAGCAGTGAGTAGCAATACCCTCAGATTTTGCCTGCTTGTACCTCTTACGGTGGTGAATTTGTAGGGGTGGCTAGAGCCTTAGCTAGTATCCGGAATCCCAGGGGAGACAGGTGCAGGCCATCTCTGGCAAAGAATCGTGGTTTGTCAATCATGTCATCCCAGGCAGACAGATACTGGATCCCCTTAGGATGAACCAGAAGCTTAGCCAATTGTTGAAGTCAATCATTTTGTCCTTGTACTGTGGTATTATTCTGGGTGATGGCAGGATGCTACTCAGGGCTACGGTCATACCTGCCTGGGCTACAAGATCAGACAGCTCCACCATGTCCCTTTTCATGTAGTCCAGGGAGGTACGTCTCAGGTCATTCACATCAACATGGACAATGACAGAGTTATATTTGTACTTGTTGTGGGGTGACCTGAGTGCATGCATTATGTGGCAGATCCTGGCACCTGACAGGCAGCTGACAGTAACTTTCTCCTTGTTTAGCCAGGTGAATGGAACATCAGTGTGCCTGACTATAGAGTCACCTATGACTAGAGTGTTGGGTATGTTGTTATGCCTTATGGGCTGTGGTTGAGTGGCACACTGAGTTTGTGAGCTATGTGTCATTTGGGTTGTGTTGGGGGGTGGATGTTGCTTGTGTTTTGGGTTCTATGTGTGTGCTTTGGTGGTGTAGGTTTTGAGGGACTATGTGATTAGTGTGGTGTGGTACAAGGGTTTACCTTCTCCTCTGGACAGTCTAGTCCAGTCCATGAGGCAATTGTTGCATTGCCCCAAGATGCCCAGATTCATCAAGTAGACAGGAGAAAACACAAGGAGCTGACCCTCAGACATGCCTTGATAGGTGCTTATTTGTTGTGAGGAAAGTTGAGTGCTGTAGTAATTTGTAGCTTATTTAGTGCTTACAACGAGTTCTGAACAAGTGCTGAGCTCAAAGAAACAGACTTGAGTGCTGAAACTAAAAAACTGGCTAGTTCTAAGAAACAAAATTAAGATAGAAGGCTTCCCTCCAACACAGAAAGGCGTGATGGCTCAGAAGCCCACAAACAGTCCCGGACCCAGCAAATCTTTATCCGGATTAGACTACCCACAGGAAAGGCAGGAAACAAGCTTAGAAATTTTTTTTTTTTTTGAAAGAGAAAGGAGGAGCAGAAACTAAGTGGATTGGAGTTCTCAATTGTTCCCCCTGTATTAGGTAGAATGAGGTAATAACACTAGACTGGGAGGACTGTTCCAGATCAAATTTACAGTAGGGGCGGGCAACTGCAAAGCCACCAACTATAAGAACAGCATACAAATAGGGAGGTAGGGAGGGCAACAAACTGCAGAAATGTTTCTCACAGCAGAAAAGCAGCAGTGAGCCTTTAAATGAAAGTTTTAAACAGATAAAGGAGCCTCTAGAGAAAGCTTTTAACTGCAAACAAGTTATATGACACTCTCCTTGGCAGGAAATCAGAATCAAACAACCCAAGCAGATGCTTAATAAAAGTGGACAATTTCCAGTTAATATCTCACACACAGTGAAACTAGCTAGAAAAATATGCTGAAGACAAAGTGCTATAAATAACTTGAAAAAATAAGCAAAAAAACAGGATACTTAATGTTATAGATTATAGATCCAGATCATAACCACTTTCTTTCTGATGTTGAGCTAAAGAGAGTTAATACACCCCCTTCTCATCTCAGATTTATGCTCAAATATTCTGTCCTTCAGTTTCCTAACAGATTTTCAAACATAGAAACTGGTATATTTTTTGCATGTTGTTAAATAAATAATATTGATGGAATTACAAGTAGCTAAACAGGAACATTTAAAAAGTTGGCAACTAACGGGATGTACAAAAACACTGTCAGAATTAATTAGCTCACAACTAGAACAACTGAAACAAGGAATCATTCCTATCTTAGAGAACTTGGTTCCCTTCACTTGAAAGATATCCTTATAACATAAACATCTCTTGTACATCCCGTTACTGGCCAAAACTAATTGTGATTTTTGAACTGTGCCCCACTGGGATGGGTGCCCCTAACATGGAACTGAATATATGACAAATGCTAACAAGAAGACAAGAAAGTTACTTTCTGGAAACAACTAAGAGTAGGACAAGAGATAATGAGTTGGCAAATGCTCTGAAAAGAAATAAGCTTTAGTTAAGAGAGACTGGTAACTTTATAGAAGTATCTTGACCATCTTAAAGAAATAGGGCAAGGAATTAAGGGACAGAAAAATGATTAAACTCACAGTTGTAGAATTATTGATAGAATCCAGAAAACAGATGAAATAAGCATAAAACAGTTAATAATTGGATTATATACATCATTAATAGATGGCTCTTTGAAGGTTGGGTGTCCTGCCAATCATTAGCAGACTGGAGTTCTGCTGCGGCGACCCCTAACTGGGAAAAGCCAAAAGACAATAGATGGGTTGTGTAACAAAGCAAAATTCAGATGGCTACAAGGCTGGGATGCCTCTTTAAACATAAGCAACCTAGAGCTCATATGGGCAGAGCTGTGTGTGGGGGGGACTTAAAAAAATCAGGCAATTCCAGATCTTTGGCTGGAAATGTCTCCAACAATACTTTTATACAACAAATAGGCTATTTTACATGTATAAAACATGTCAGGGTGTTGGGGATGGAGATTGGAAACATATCTTTTGGGACTACAGTAAGCTTACAGAGTTCAATCAAAATCTAGCTGATCTACTTGACTCCTTATCAGAGGGTAAATAGCCACTAACTAGAAATCACCACCTCTTGGGGTGTTTAAAATTTGAAGGAGACCCTCCCCCTACTACAAGCACTGCTTTCTTTGGTACTTTTAACTTCCAAAAAAAAAAAAAAACTGTCATTAGAAAATGGAAATCATAGAACACACCCACAGTCAGAAAAGTAATAGAAATCATGGAGGAACTTAAAAAACAGTGCTTAAAAAAAAAAAAAAAAAACAAATAAGCAAAAGGAAATTTCTCAAGAAAAAAAATGGCAACCTTGAGAAAGTAATATTCCTCATGTTATCCAGCTGGGAGATCCAACTTAAAATAGAAACAATACTGGCCCCACAAGCGGGGGTGATGGGGGAGGTTTTATTCCATTCCTACAAGGCTATTTGATGGTTTTCAGGATGGCACAGTGGTGCAGCGGTAGCGTTGTCACCTCACAGCAAGAGGCTCTGAGGTTCGATTCTCAGTTGGGGTGCCTTGTGTGTGGAGTCTGCATGTCCTCCCTGCGTTCATGTGGGTTTCTTCCGGGTGCTCCAGTTTCCTCCCACGTTACAAAGACATGCATCTGGAGCGTTTCTCCCCGGGCCTCCGCTTAAAACAGTCTCGTTCCAAGTCAGACTTTCCCAGTTAACAAATGTTTAATAAATAAATAAATTATAAAGCAGAGAACACACCCAATACTACTTCAGAAAATGTTTGATAATACTGTGTCATGACTGTAACACCAGGTCATGGGTCGAAGCCACCTGCATAAACTTTTTAATGCAGAACAATATTAAACTGATAAAAGATCAGTCAACTTGAGGAAAATAATGATTCCTTTGTTAAAACTTCCGTCTTCCCCTAAACCATGAGCAAATAACATTGTTACAGTGTGATGTGCCTTCCAGTAACAAAAGTCACTGATGTAAGTAGTTCAAATGCCTTGATTGCAAAAAGCATAACTTTGGAGCCATGTTGCTATACTTCTGTCTACGGTAGTCCATACATATTTCTGTTCACTAAAGCCTTTTCAACACAGCAGTTATCACATTTTAAGTTTCGTAACATAACTTTGAAAAACACACACTGCTGTGTAGAAAGAATGAATTTCCTTATTTTTTAATGTAGGGGGAGTTAGATTAGATAGCTTGTGAACAGCTGCATGCAGTTCTCTATTAACTTTAGTACAAAATGTCAGGTGTATTCCCCGTGGTGGTGGTGCTGCGGTAGTGTTCTCGCTTCACAGTAAGATGCTGTCCGGTTCGATTCTCAGCTAGAGCGATTTCTGCATGTAGACATGCGTGAATGGGCGTACCTTCGTTGAAGGTTGTGTGTCAGGGCTGGTAACTCAGCACATAAAAATCAGCTACCAATCATTAGCGGACCGGAGTTCCACTGTGGCGACCCCTAAGCGGGAAAAGCAGAAAGACACAACAACAACAAAATGTCAGGTGTACTGCATGACACTAGATCAAAGCTAATGAAAGATTCAGCATCCTAAATTACCATATTCTTCTAAGTACACATCAATAATGCATAGAGTGTGTTTATTTTATGCAGATTTCTCATTATGGAAATACATTGTTGACCTCAGTTTGTCCACAGTTTTACTTTTCGGGATATCAGCAATGGAAGTCGCCCTCTTTTTAATGACATTAGTGTAAAAAAGGGTAACGTACAATTTCTCTGTACAGAAAGAAAAGTTTCTTCAAAAAAGAAACCCTTAGGTTACTTGATGTCAGGTTTAAATACTGATGCTGCTACTTCTCTTGCAAACAAATCACTGTATTAGGATTTCCATGAGCTCATTTATACCAGTACACTAAGTCAAGTATTGTACAAAACGGGTACTTGTATAACTTTCAAAGCTGAAGTTACTACAGTACACTGGAATTCTTATACAAGTAGAGCCTTTGATTCCTGCTGCACACGTCCTTCAACACCTGCTTTTATACTTCAGTGGGAGCACCATCACTACAGCACCTTGATTGATCCAAAAGAGTTTCATCGGTTTTGGGTGTTGTCTGCTAGCATAAGTAATTTGTTCCACATTGCTGTTAACTAAAAAATATATCCGCAATAAAATCTTTGTATGGTGCAGATACATGATGAATGACTCGCTACACTGTTACCATTTTGTAGACTTTTACATGAAAGCAGAGTTGACCATGTGGTTCTGGGCCACAGTAAGCAAGTAGCTACTGTGAAAAGAACTGATAACTGTTTTAAGGATGTTCTAATGCGAGTTTATTTGCATGAGCTAATAAGTTGACGATATATACAAAGCAACAAAAGGGGTCTAAACTGGAAATCTGAGGTTTTTTTGTGGGAATGATACATTATTTTGCATATGCAACAACAATGTTGGCAAATCAAGCACTGACAAAGTATACAGCCAAATGGTGTACATATAAAGTAGCAGTTGATGAACACAAAAAACACTAACATTTAAGATTAATTTGTGCTCCAGTAGGAAAACATTTGGATTACCTGGACTTTGTTAAAGAGAAAATAGTGGATCACACTGGACTCTGATAAGACATATGGTTTATGTTTATTGCAGATGTAGTCATGGAGAGGCTAAAAGTGACAACAGCACAGTTTGTGCCACATAAAGTCTTTTGTAGAAGGGATACCTGTACATTTTGATGGACTTTTGCAAGACTACAAGCAAAGGTCCCAATTTATAGAACCTATAAGTAGCACACTGAATTTTCCATCAGGTGTTTTGCTTTCCAGTGGTGTGCAGATGTTTACTAATCTACAATTGGCTATGGACAACATTAAGGCTGCATCAGAAGGTTTTGATTTTGCTAGGGTGAACCACTGTATCAGACCTACAATGAGGATTCAGCCCACCTTACACTGGAAGGTTCAATGATCATAATGAGTCACAATTGACGATGATTTGGAGAGTGTATTTTTCTATCTTGTACATGGAGATGTGCATCAGGAATTAAAACTGGGATTACCTAAAACCTGATGGGATTTCAGAATGTTCACTTTACATACCATTATGATGTAATGATAATCACTGAAGATTACACGTTTGTTAGCAGAACTGCAGACTTGTAACAGTGGCTTAAGGACTTTAGGTCTGATTTAGACAGTACTATGTTTGTAAATATTTAAGTCTTGGGTACTATTTGCTTTGATGACAATAAAAGTAGAGTACAATTAATGCTAGGTGCTAAAATGACCCAATATGTATTTCCAATAAATATGGCTTATTCACGGTTTAGTTAAACCATCCTTTTTGGTTACAAAACTTCATAGTAAAAGGGAACTTGAGACTTATCATATCTGTTAAACTTGTAGACTTTTTTCGTTATTGTGGCCATGAAGAGAGCTATCATTATGATTCAAAGTGGAATGGGAAACAGCAGATGGCTAGCTGGTATCCTCCTGGTAGAAGACATGGCAGAGTGTGAAGAAGCATGGAGACTGGGAAGTAGAGCAGAGCTTGTCAGCATCGTGCTCACTGATGTGTGCACTCATGGCTTTTGTTTCCCAGGCTACACCCCCCTCTATGCAGCTGCTTCATCTGTAAGGTGGGTAACTCATGTTCAACTTCTCTTCCCACCAGGTCTGAAGATCCTACCAAGCCCTGGCTTTAACCAGTGTTTGAAATATCCACCCAGGGCAGTGCGAGTTTTCCACCCCCAGGACAGGCATGCATACCCTCCCTGCCAGCTCCATCAGATGGCCAAGCCACTAAATGAACTCATTCTGCATGTGCCATAGCCAGAGCTTTATTCTACTATGGTTTTGCTGCTGCAACTGATGGTGATTTGCTAAATGGTATATTTTAAGCTAAATAGAGTGAATGTGGGTGGTAGATGGTGAGAGTGCTGTAATGCTCCAACAGAAGATAAAGAAAACTAGGAACACCGTTGGCTGTCCAAAACTGGGGTGCATGTTTTTTTCATCTGGTGAATTGTGTTATACAATACAATATTGTTTGAGCATGCAGTTGAATAATGTTAATGTCTGTGCTATATTTTCTTGACATAGTCATAGCAACATTTATTTGTAGTTTTGAGTACTTTCTGAACTCATACAATTAAATTACAAAAATCCCATTTTTGAAGAAAAATATAAAAAAGGATCAATTACTCTGAAAAAAGGAAAATTTATTTTATGACCATCAATACATCACATATTATTCATATACAGTATTTTGATATTTACATTTTGTTAGGAGGTCACTTGGTGGCACTGTCACTGAATTAAAAATGTTATGCCTCAGAGATATCAATTTGTTAGATTTTTTTTTTTTTAGGATTTGTCTACGATTACAAATTTATTGTACAAGGACTATTTCTGGTGGGCTGTCAGTCAAATAATTTATAATTATAATGCATGTATATATATTGTTTTGTCAGTCACTCTGTATATAATGTCATTAATATCTTCTTCTTCTTTCTTTTTTTCGTTTAGGGGGCCAGCACAGCTTTAGAGTGTGCCGCCATATAATGTCATTAATATATTGCCTTTATATCCTCAACCCAACTATGATATTCACTTTCTACATAATGCATGGATGTACAGCATTTTGTCATTCTTTCTATGCATCTATTGTGTTTACTCCAGACTGAGACTGAAACAGGTCAAATGGTATCAGTGTTCTACCCCAGTTTTCAAATTCAAAATAAAATAAAGGTAATTTATAAACACTTTTTATTAAGAATGGAAATATTTAATTGGTTTGAATTGTTTACAGATGAAGCACAATCTTTGATGCCTAGAAGTTTCACAGCTGGATCAAATTAAGAGTTGCAGGTACACTGCAAACTGATTATAAAGGAAGTTTTAAAATGTCAGACAATTCAGTCTTTGATGGCTGAAAAATGTATGGCTGGTTCAGAGGGTATAACTGCATACTGACTACAACAGAGTCCAATTGTTTGAATCAATATGGCTATGATTTGATAGTCAGTATAGGAAGGGATTTATGGAAGATGTGGGTGAAAGAATAAACTCAGTGTGTAGTTGTGAGAGGACAACAGGTTAAGTAATGGATTGCCTGTTAGCTGGAATGTGGAATTAGTGCTTTTAATACTAAGTTCATACCTCACACTAATGGCACAGCATCATAATTAAACTAAAATGTATTTTTTCTTATTCACAGTAATATTATATACATACATACACACACACACACACACACGTTTATATATATGTATAGTATCCACACCTGAAAATGGTGAAATTTTCAAAATGTTACTTAGGTCTGTTTTTATCATGCACAGAAGTTCAGTTGGGTGATGTTTAATACACTGCATTTATTTTATATATGGTTAAAATTGGGCAGTCAAAGAGAGATTTTGTTTTCATATATGACAATTTGTACAAAAGATAACGCTAACAGTTTTATTAAAACAAAACAAAAAAAAATAGCTGCTGCACCTAAAAGGATCAGGACCGGAATCAGTAATGCATATATATCCAGGAATACTGTTGAGACAAATGCCAATTTTGGGGCTATGTCAGCTACTGCAATAACAGTGTTTGCCAAAGCATGAGAACCTGCACTCCTATCTTTCATGCTTTATTCTGAAGTACCTCACAGGATATCCAGTCATCAGGCTTGGGGGTACAGGACAGCTACTTCCAAGCCTGTTCCACTAGATAGGCAGAGACAAGGGGCATAAAAGATGGTTATTTAGTGTGCACATAGAGGAGACCCTCTTTTTCAGATGTATTTCTTTCAGATAAGGCTCACAATCAAGTGTGCAGATGTAAAATACATACAATGAGATGATGTTGATGTCTGGCAATTATTCAGAGGACTAAACCTCTCACATGGTAATGAGCTACTTCCAGTTCTAAGGGTATGGGATTTGAAATTTTCCACCGTCATTTTGTCATCTTTATGACCCTGAAAAAGTTACTTAACCAGACAGTGCTTTGGGACAATTAGAAATTTGTGCTAGGTGCCTTAATGGTCTACTAGACTGCATGCATAGTACCTATGAAAGAGCACAAGAGTCCACTACTGGATGACTATCCAAAAGAGATCCACTGCAGTAGGGATCTTAAAATTTGTTAGCATTCCAGAACACGTTTCTTTCACAGACAGGACCAGAAAGTCAGGATTGGTGATACCACCTCCAGACCCATCACCAGTGGGGTACCTCAGGAATCAGTGCTGGGATCACTCCTATTTGGCATCTAATTCTCAGAGGTAAAGGCTAATGTCAAGGACCTTTGGCTGACCATGACAAAAACATCTTACAAGAGGGTCTAGCACAGACAAATGACTGGTGCCAAAGTAAAGGAGTAAAACTCAATGCCATAAAATGCATTATAATGCCTTTTGGTAAAACTGCCACCCCATGCTAAAGTGACAGGGCTTTCAGTCTATTCATGCAAGTCATGTTTTGGAGGCCTTAGATTCTCTTGGTTAGAAAACTCTGTGGTCTCTCCAGTTGCTGCAGGTGTCTGGTGAGATGCATACAGATGGGAGCATTGTACACAATTAGTGTTCTGATAAGGGTCAAGTAGAGAGCCTTTCCTTACCACTATGGACACATGAACGATTGAAGTTTAGATTGCCATCAACCTGTGTTCCCAAGTCTCGTACCACTGGGTTTGAGCTTAGAGGGGTGCTCTCTATATCACAATTAGCAGGGGCTACTTCTTTGCCAAAGGAAATAATGAGGCACTTTTTTGCATTTAGCTTTAGTCTGTGACTTTGGCACCAATTATTTGTCTGCATCAGCCTCTTCTGTAACATGTTTACATTATTGGGGGACTCAATGATCGCACCCAGTTTGCAGTCATCTGCAAACCTGGTTAGCCATAGGGCATCTATTTTACCCTGGACCTCAAGGAAATAGATTCCAAACAATGGAGGGCCTAGCACACATCCTTGTGGTACCCCACTGGTAACTGGTCTACTGGTGGAGGTGGACTCCCTAACTTTGGGACAGTGTGCATTCTGTTGGTGAGCCAGTTGGCTACCCATCTAGTGACATATGGGTTAATCCTCAGATGGGAGAGTTTCCTACCTGAGTCAAAGATTGTGTCAAAAGCCTTGGCTAAATCAAGATAAGTGGTATGTACTTGCTTTGCCCTCAGCTCTGGCTTTGGTGACATTCTCAAAAAAGTTCACGAGGTTTAAAAGCAAGATCTACCCTTGATGAAACCAAACTGGGTTGGGTCAAGAGTATGAAGGTCACATATGTCCTTACAGATATGGTCCGTGATGATTCTTTCCATGGCCTTGCAAATAAAACTGATTAGGCTTATCAGATGATAGTTTCCTTTGTCAGTTAATGGACCCCCTTTGTGTAAGGGGATTACTGCTGCTGTTCTCCATTCTGCTGGAACAAAGCCAGAGATTACTGTATGGTGAAAGACAGTGCCAAGAGGTTCCACTAGGTCTTGTTTTAGATTGCTTAGTAAGCAACCTGGGACATTATCTGGTCCCATAGATGCCGTAGTTTTGGCGTTGGAGAGCACTTGTATGACTTGTTCTTTGGAGATGCTTGGTAGAAGACTGGTGTCAGGAATGCTTTGGGGTATGGCTGGTGAGGACAGGGGGGGGTGAAGTTATTGCCAAATCTGTCAGCTAGCAGGCTTGCAATTTCTTCAGGTTCAGTGTGAGTGGTACCATCCACTATAAGTTTGGCACACAGCTGAGCATTCCCTTTTAGGTTTTGGATGTAGCTAAAAAATGCCTTATGGTTGTCTTTAGCTAGGAATGCTAATTTAGTCTTGTGACTAGCCTTAGAGGACTTCCCAAGATATCTGATTTGCTTGTTCAAGCTGTGGAGTGTATTCTTCCTCTGTTGAGTAAGTTCACTCTTGTTTTAGATAGCAGTTTCTTTATTTTGTTATATAACTTTTTTATACTTACAGTCTACCAGGGTGGCTTGTTTTTTCAGGGGGACAGGGTTTTAGTTCTGTCGGGTACAACTGAGTCAATATGTTTGTTTAAGTGGCTATAAAGGGCATTTGTGTACTCTTCTGCATAGGAGTCACTGTTGATGGTGTTAGTAGGGGCTTTGAAACTTTTTATACCATCACTTAGTAGTTTATAGTATGCTTTGGAGAAAAATTTCAGTTTATTTGCTCCTGTGGGGATGTCAGGTCTGATTTTTACTTCAAACGAGCCTGATTTATGGTCTGACCTTATCATGGAGGGCAACACACAGGGGGTGGTGCAGTGGCCTCCCGTGTTGGGAAGCACTAAGTCTAGAACATTTGAGCCCCTTGTAGGGGTGCACACTAACTGCTCCAGGGCATTTGAATAAAAAAAAAAATCCAGGAACCTCACAGCAATTGCATTTATGCTTGTGGAAGTCACCTAACTGATATTATAGTCGAAACCTCCCATGACAAAGGCGTTTGGCTGTACACTGAGTGACTAGCAAATCCAGGTAGGTAGTGTTCTTCTCCTGGTTCATGTTGGGGGACCTGTAGCTAGTGATATACAGATATACGACTTTCCAGCATGAAAAATTAAATAATTAGCTTTGCTTCCACTGCAGAGTCCCTTTTGCCAGTATATTAGTAAATATTTACTGCTGTTTGTAATATCTGAGTTTCATTAAGGGGGGACAGTGCTCAAGCAAGTCAAATGACGTTGCATTTATTTAAGTAGAACAGTAAGGGTACTTAAACTTTAAAATGCCGATAGCCGAGTGAAGTTCATGCCGAGCAACAAGTTCCAGCTCCATTGGTATTCCCGGGTCAAATTAGGGTTACCACCTGTCCCACTTTGTGAGGGACAGTCCCTCTTTTGGCAGTTGTGTCCTGACAAAAAATATTAAAAATGGCAAATGTCCTGAGATTGTAGGATAATAATATTATATATAATATAGTGCAATACAGTTGCATAACATATAAAATACCTAAAAATTATAAAAATGTTATAAGAACAGAAATAAGCTACTAAAATACTACTAGCTAAGATTATTATAGGCAAAAAGTTAAGTTCTATCCTTTGTACTGACCGTGGGTATGTGTCAGCCTGTAAAATCTGATGTTTGTCCTGAAAATGTCCCACTTTGGCCATTTGAAAAGGTGGCAACCCTAGGCCAAATCAGCTGACTGCCACAGCCTATTTTCAGGTATTCAATTATATAAACAAAAGAAAGCATAATGAAAACATGTTTTTTCAACAAAATTTGATGCAGAGCATGATGATCATATGAAAATGACATGCAAAGGTTTAAGCAATGAGGCTGGATGCCAGCATGAATAAGTAAGTGGGGATGAAAATGAAAGAGTAGTGAAAAGAGATACATCCAAAGATGTGCTTCAATTAACAGACAGTCTTACTACAAAAAGTAATGCTGTTTTCGGTAGCAGTGAAACTGAAGTGACCTTATTCAGACTTCACTGCACATTAATTCGATTCCAGTTTCGGTAACTAACGGTAACAGTTATTTAGTTTTCTTCTAAAACATATAATCCTGGAATTTTGTAGAATATATATATATATAAAATTATGACACAGCAGTTGAAAGTTAGGCTAATTCAATTAATGGCTACTAGCAACGTAGAGCAGAATGTACTAACATCATAAAGACAATTGAATAACTGGAAGTAAACTGTGAAGATGATTTTTGACTTTGCGTATCAGCCAGGCATTCAGCAGGAGACACCAAAATTCCTTGACTTTGTTGTACCTCAAGTATCACAAGATACCAAAGCCTCAAGCCAAGGCAACAAAATCCAAGAAATAGACTGCTTGAATCTAAAAACTGTTTTAAAGCAGTGCTCGCAATAGTGCATAGCGTATTGTAAAAATATATAACATTTTGCTTTTTGCGGTATAAACTGTCTTTGAGCTCTGCCGTGGACTGAAATGGGACACTTTTGTTGGTAAATTATATAAAGTCTTTCATTCATTCTGAAACGCTTTCACTTATTCTGAAATGGTTGCAGATTTCTTTCTGGGATGCCATTAGTCATTTTCAATTTGAGGCCATGCCTCTTCTAATTGAATCTATCAAACCAAGACAACATTTTGGGGATATTCCGAAGTGTGTTCTGGTGGGAAACTTTTTTTTTTCCTTTGTGTGTGCACGTGTGCACAGTTACTACTTTCTAAAAATGTTCAACAATTTATTGCTTGATAACTCTGTGTTTAGGCTACACTTTAGAATTGTAAAGCCCTCTTTTTTCCAAAGCTTATGCTACAATTCATAGCAAACAGAAGAAGCCTTAGTGTTATCCTCTGTAATCATAGCCGGCGTTAGGCACCCACGAAACCCACAGCCGCAGGGAGCCCCCGATTACTTCCCCGCAAATGAGGGCCCCCATTCAGCAGCCGCGGGTTGCTCCGACCAGCGTTGTTGCTCTTCGGTTCGGCTCCTCGTGGACGTCCGCTCGCATAGTCTGGCATGGTATGTTCGATGCTTTGCTCAGAAAATGTATGTATAACCTTTAAGATTATTAAATTTTGCAAGGAATTAGGGTAATATTAAAAATTGTCCCCTGTGACTTCTGTCTTTCTACATGATTCCTAAGCAAAGAAGTTGACAGGAATATGTATAATGCTGGTAATGCTCTTAATAATTGTATTCAACACTGATTTTATTATATATGTTTAATATGTTTTACATGTACAACATATTAACCTGTTCTTTACTTGATATGTACATGCACAGTCTGTCCATCTTAATATTTATATGCATAGTCTGTCCCTCAGTAACATCATGCAGGGAATGGCCAAGCCTGCACATACTTCAATGGGACGTATTACTCTACACTGACTGCAAAATCAGTAAATTCAGTTGTATCAGAGGAAGGGAAAATGCAAGTGAGACAAAAGTTTTATTACCTTAAGTATGTCCACCAAAAGAAACGACTATAGTTTTGTTACTTATTACGTGTTTTGTATACTTTTGTTACTTATTACGTGTTTTGTATACTTTTGTTATTTATTACGTGTTTTGTATACTTGGCATTTTTTGTCTTCCTTTTCTTCCTCCAATTAAACACAAACTTATTCTCATGGTAGTCAGTGAATAAACTTTTTCCATGTTCATTTAATAATCTCCCATAGCTTACCAAGGAAGATGAAATAATTTCATTGCAATGTAAAATGGACAGATGCCTTTTTACATGGTTTAATGTGTTCTTTCATTTATATTTCCTTTTGGTGATGTTCTTCCAATACATACTTCAAAAATGTCATGTTCCTTTCCTGTTGCATCTGAAGTAATTCCTTGTAAAGCTTCAGGTTTGCATGAGTAAATGCAGGCTGTCTGAGTATATTTATACTGCATGGTATCATCTGAACCTGTAAGTATGTTTTTAAATGCCAAAAGTCCATATTGCATTTAATATTGATGTAGATAGTATCAATGTGCAGTGAGACAGATAATGGAGAAGCACCTGGGGATAAGGAAATACTCCATCTGACCTTTCATACGCGTGGAAATGCATATGATAATGACCCAAGAAAACAGATTTTGACAGTCCCTGCAGTTGTTAAAGTCCCAGAAGCATTGGTTGAATTAGTACAGGCCATGTAAAAAGACCCAGTGACATAATATGAACAGTGTACAGTCTCACAGATGGGTTCCGAGTGGGAGTGTGTTTGCTTTAGGCTTCAACTGAGATCCCACTGCTGTTCATGTTGGTTATAGACTACATCAGCGAGCAGGTCAGAGGGGACAGATCAGCATAGATTTTGTATACAGGTGATATGGCACCTGTGTACAGCGTCACCTGTATACAGGTGATGTGGCACTATAAGCAAGCTCTGAACAGAAGCTTTAACACTGATTGAGTTCAAGAATGCAGACTAAAAGACACAATAAAACTGAGTATAGACAAGGGAGTGGTCATGAGAACAAATCAGGAATCACAATAAGCTGCAACTTGAGCTGGAAAGAAAAATTGGTTAACAGTGTCAGGTATCTGGAAAGTGTGATTGAGAAGTGAGAAAACCTAAATCTGGAGATCAATGCTAGAATCAGAGTACTGGAAGCCAACTGGAACAAATAGTCTGGAGTAGTGTGTGACAACAAAATGCCTAAAAAGTTGAAAAGAAGGAGAACAAAACAGTGGTGTGACCAGTATGCCTATCTGACAGAGAAACCTGGGCAGTTAAAGCAGAGTGTCTGAAGAAGACTGAGATGATGAAGATGATGTGCAGAAGGATGCACATTGATTACATGAGGAAGAAATGAAGACATCACAGTGGGGGACAAAATTGCTGTAGTTGTTGAGAAGATAACAGGTTATGCTGGTTTAGTCACATGGGCAGGAAAGCTGAAGACAGTTTGGTAACACAGGAAATGAGTATGTCAAGCCAACAGATGGCTTGCATGACAGAAAACCAATAACAGAAGGCCATAGGCGCTGGAAGATGTTGAAGACTGGGGGTGGAGGGTGAGAGGGGCACTTAGTTATCTAAAAAGGGCAATTTTTTATTCTATTTACTACCACAACATAGGTCACTTGGAGGACATTTTAAACTTAGCCAATTCCTTTTTGTTGCTTGAATTAACTTTTTCTGATTGGTCTTACCTATCCCATGGCTGATAATTGTATATTAGCCCTAGTGAGAATAACTGTGATCATACTATAGATAATTTGAGGGGACCCTGGTAAGGGATGCAGCATTTAGGAACTGCTTCTATCCATTAGTGGCATGAGGGGCAATCCTGGAGTACATTTTCTGTTACCCATCCTTAGATCCAAGCTGCATTTGAATGTGAACGGATGGGCTTTGTTTTATTTGTATGGATAGTCTGTTGTGGAACAGTGGTAGCCTCTGTGATATATGCCATCTCTCCACAACATTCAGTTTAGATACCTGGACCGAGTATTTTTGATGCCATTTGACCGGCTGATGTTCAGTAGGTCCATCTGCATTAGGTCGGAGGATGCCCTGTATGCCAGGCATGTCAACTCTAAGCACTCTGTAGGATACTGAGTATAGTAATAAATCTTTGAGGTGGTCCATGCAAGACCTATTGTTTAGGACTTGCATCCTTTTAGTAAGGTATCTCTGAAGGTATTCCAATTCTTGCATGCGGCTGGACAGATGCATGCTAAAGTGGGCATTATACAAAATGATTGACCTTTTGACAGAAAACCAATAACAGAAGGCCATAGGCGCCGGAAGATGTTGAAGACGGGGGGGGGGGCGGTGGACCACTGTTTCTGCATATATTATTGTGTTATTACCTGTTTTCTCTGTTTTTCTGAGCTTAATTTTTTGACTGCACTTCTTAGTTTAAGTTTTGCTAATAATTTAACCTACAGGCTAATACACTCAAGTGTACTAGCCTTTGATAGCATTTAGTTGAATAACAAAGCATTTACTGTATTTTCTGACAGTGTGTGTAAAAAAACTAAAAAAAACCCCAAAAAATACTTCTGCTTTCCTACTTTAATAGCATTTACTGTATTTTCTGTCAGTGTGTAAAAAAAAAAAAAAAAAAAATACTTCTGCTTTCCTACCCTGAAGTCCTTTTTCCAGTGATCAGTTTTGCTGATCCCTCTCCATTTCCTTGGGTGGCGAGAGGGAAGTTTCTTTACTCACCAGTCTAATGAGAGCTTTGTAAAGGGGGACAACAAAATCTCTAGATCTAGTCACAATCAATTTGTTTATAAGCTGTGCAACATAGAAAGGCTTTCTTATGACTCTGGGCACATGCTGGTCAAAAGTTAGGTCACTGTACACACAAGTTCCCAAATGCCAAACAATTGGGTCAGTTCTCAGAGGGCATTGTCATGATTTTGACACCAGTTATTATTTGGGACAAGCCTTTCTGCATGATGGTTAAGTCATTTGGGATTCAATAACTGCTCCTAGCTTGCAGTCATCTCAAACTTATCTGGCCAAAGCCCTTTGGTATTTCCTTTTACTTTTGAGATGTATATGCCAAACAGAAAAAGTCTCAGCACTGAACCCTGGGGTGATCCATTGGTGATTGGTCTCTTCCCCTACCAAACCCTGGGGGACTCCATTGGTGATTGGTCTCTTCCCATGTTTGGATCTCCTGCATCCTGTGAGCAAGTTGGCAATCCAGCTAGTGATGCAAGCGTTTGATCCAACATTATTCATCTTTTATACTACACCTGAGTAGAGGACTGTATCAAAAGGCTTGGCCAGGTCAAGGTAATGTGGTGTGAACTGTTTTACCTTTATCCATTCCTTTGGTAACAAGAGTAAAGCTTAAAATTTGCCCATGATTTTGAGCCTTTCACACTTTTCTCTGGGCTGTTTTCAAACACATTTTTAGGGACATGTATACATGTATTCATTATTTGATTCACCTTCCTGATTGTATTTTTGGGCTTTGTCTGGAATTGTTAAGCTGTGAGGTTAGAACAGAAAGGTAGGGGCTGTGAGAATGTTGCACAATGTTTAGCTGTTTGACCTGTATTTATGGTCTGTTAGTCATCATAAATGTCAATGCATGCTACTGGAAAAATGTGTTATTCTACCATCCTACCATCTTTATTGGTTCATAACCACAAAGTTTTAAACCCCCTAATGTTACGTCCTTGTATGTTTTTTTTTTTTTTGCTTGTACCTCCTCTAGAATTGTGCTGAGACTTTTGGGGGGACTATGAGAGTTCTGCAGAATATACTGATTATTGTAATGAATGCTAATGCAATCCCTGTTATTCTAATATCTTTCTAAGTTTATCATACCAATGTTTGTAACTGTCCTTGATGTTGCACCTTTGTTCTGCAGTTATATTCAGCTTTGGAATTATGCTGAGAGGTTAGTAGGTTGGTAGGGGTTGTGAGAATGTTGCACAATGTCCAGATGTTTGTTAGTTTTGGTCTGTTCTTCAAAAATGTGGGGTCACACAATGCATGCTAATGCAAAATCTTATTCTAGCATCATTATTAGTTCATAAGCCCAGTATTTTAAATTCTTAATGTTCAGTCTTACTGTAGTGCTGTCCATCATGTGTGGGTGTCTATGTCCTGTCTGCGCGTCTGTGTAACTGTCTGCCTCGTGTCTCTGTCCTGTGTGAGGGAGTCTGTGTGGGTGTCTTTGTGTACCTCTGTGGGACTGGCTACCTTGATGCTGTACAGAGGCTTGCCATAATGTAACAACATTACTACTAAATGCCAGTCAGTGTGTG
This sequence comes from Protopterus annectens, assembly GCF_019279795.1. Classification (NCBI taxonomy): domain Eukaryota; kingdom Metazoa; phylum Chordata; order Ceratodontiformes; family Protopteridae; genus Protopterus; species Protopterus annectens. Next base: position 1,309,882,202 of record NC_056735.1, on the reverse strand, counting down.
TGTATTTGTAAGTGGCTACTTTGCTGTGGTACACGGGTTTGTCGTAATGTAACATTAGTATTAAATGCCAGTCAGTGTGTGAACCTCTATGTGTGGCTACCTTGCTGTGGTACAGTGGCTTGTCATAATTTATTGGTACTAAATTTTATTTATTTAACATTTGTTGACCGGGAAAGTCCGACTAGGACATAGCCTATTTTTAGCAGAGGCCCAGGGAGAAATGCTGCAGAAGCATGTCTTTGGAATGTGGGAGGAAACCACACGAACGCAGGGAGGGCATGCAGACTCCACACAGAAGGCACCCCAGCTGAGAATCGAACCAGAGAACCTCTTGCTGGGGGGGGCGACAAAGTTAACTGCTGCACCACTGCGCAGTCCCAGTCAGTGTGTGTTTGTACCATTGTGAGTGGCTACCTTACTGTGGTACAGGGGCTTGTCATAATGTAACATTGGTACTAAATGCCATTCAGTATGTACCTTGACATTTCAAGTCTTTTTAATGGTCTGAATGTAATAACACTACACAGTGATTGTAAATGGTGCTGCATGAGCTTGATAGGGAAGGAGGCATGATGGCAATACGGTCACACTTTTTATATTCTCCTGGGTAGGGCCCACAACTTGAAACATGCTGCGGGGCCCCCAAAATACTAGCACCGGCCCTGTCTGTAATAATTTCTTACTCACATAGAACCTCTATGCGACAGCTTATTATGTGATTTGGTTGGTTGTATTATAGATCTCACTACATTCCTTTCATCTAAAAGAGCTTACACTGTAAATGTATCTAAATTACTGTTGGCTAGTTCTTTCCTGACATTTAAGAATTTACACTGAAAATGTATTTGAATTAGCGGTGGTGAGTTGGCTGTAAAGATCTATATCAGCAGCGTACCTCTAAGTCTACTATTAAACCTGCATTTAAAGAGCTTGTACTGCAAATCTATCTGAACTTGCATTTAAAGTGCTTACATTGTAAATGTATTTGAATTAGCATTGGCTAGTTCCTTCCTTGCATTTAAGAGTTTGCACTTTAAGTGTATTTGAATTAGCATGGGCTAGGTGGCTGAATAAATTTGTAATAGCAGCGTACCACACAAAATCTGCTAAATTTCCGACCAGGGTATCTCTGCTTTTCTAGAAGTGTACTTAGGTCCTTAAGTGCCTAGTAGCTAGTACTGTAATATTTATTTTCCTTGCTAATAAATGTTTCCTATGTTCCCCTGCCTACAACTTCAAACCCTGTAGCCCAAGGAGATAGTAACTACCTTCTTTTCTCCTTCTATTTCAGCTTGCATGGTCTAATTTCAAGCCCCCTCTCTTCCAAGGCACAACAGAAATATGCTCTGCAGTGTCACCACCTTCTGCCCAGGACTGGGAATCTGAAGAATACCCTGTAATTTGCACCTACAACAGTGCATGTAAGCGCCAGCAGCCTGCTATCTATGCTATTTCTATTTGAGCTCTTCCCTTTAGGTGCACACTCTCAGGGACCCCAATTTCCCTTTCCTTTCCCCGTTCCACCAGTATTTTCCCAGTAGGTGGCAGCAGAACTCCATAACTCCCCTCCTACCAGCCTGCCATCCCACCCAGTCACAGTCCACTGCCTCTCTGCTGCTTCCCCCTGAATCAAACACAGTAGCAGTCCGACATTCAAGCCAACACCAGTCACTCAAACCACTACCTAAAGCCCATACGGACTGCAAATATTAATTTACTGCTACTAGTCTAACCATATCTCAAACAAAACCACATCTCAGACTAAACCTGCTATCTACATTGCTCATAAGCACTCATTTACAGTTTTTCTTTCACCTCTGTTGGGATCTTGAACCCATTCCGTTTGCCCTGCAGGCTTGCTCCCAAACTACCTAACATTCAATCACACAATACCCTACCCACCACAAATACTTCAGTTTTATAGACCTCACCCAACTTTAAAAATGCCTCCTATCTTATCACACCTACTACACCTACCAGCTTTGCTAACCTCCCTCACCTGTCTTACATTTTTTACACAACTTCCTTACTCCTGCCATGCCCCTCCTTCACATCCCACAGCCACTTCCCAAGCTACTTCTACACCATCTTTCAGCTCCATAACACATGACCTCTACTCTTCTAACCCAACCATGCTATTCAAACACAAGATCCTACCCATCTCACATTCATCTTTTATTTATTTATTTTTATTTAACATTTGTTGACCGGGAAAGTCTGACTAGGTTCCACAGAGCCTGTTTTCAGCGGAGGCCCGGGGAGAAATGCTCCAGATGCATGTCTTTGGAATGTGGGAGGAAACCAGAGTACCCGGAAGAAACCCACACGAACACAGGGAGAACATGCAAACTCCACACAGAAGGCACCCCAGCCGAGAATCGAACCGGAGAACCTCTTGCTCACTCACTCACCCCTCCACCCTCATCCACTGCTCAAACTCTCCACCCACATTAAACTACTTTATTCTCATTCTCTATCAAATTTCCCTGTCACTTTCAGGTGACATCCATCCAAATCCAGGACCCACTCCCACCACACAAACCACAAACTCCCCTCCCACACTCCCTCAAATATGTAAATCTATTTGCCTCACTACACTCAACACTCAAAGCCTTCGAAATAAAATCCCTAACCTCCATGCCTGGCTCACCCACAATCACTCTGATAAAGTAGCCATCTCAGAGACCTGGCTTAAACCCTCCATAAAAGACAATGAAATTCTCCCACCTGGCTACCAAATGATTCGCAATGACAGACTTAACAAGAAAGGTGGAGGCATAGCTATTATCTACTCCTCTACCCATACAGTTACTCCATACTCCAATCAAATCCCACACTTCGCCAAATCTGAAATCACTACTAAAAATCAGTAATCACAAATCCATATGTATTGTTGCCCTCTATATGCCCCCAGGCAACAATATCCCTATACTAGAAGATATCCTCTCCTGGCTTTCCTCTACCATTAAAAATGAAACCTACATCCTAGGTGACATGAACATTAACTGGGCCAATATAAACTCTCAAACCCCATCTCAGACAATCAACCTCTTCAACTTCACCCAACTCAAACTCTCCCATCACACCCAACAAGGATGGGACCTCTGGTACCATCATTGACTGCATCTTAACATCCCATCCCAGCCTCATTTCAACTACTGGAATCCTTCCAGACCCTCTCAGTGACTACCTACCTGCCTTCGCTGACTGCCATCCCATCTCCTCTTCTAAACCAAAACTACTACCTTCAAACTCGTAACCTCTCCCACTTCAACCCCAAACTTTTTCCGAATGTCTAAAACTTACTGACTGGATCTCCCTAAGAACTCTACCCCTCAACACTGCCACTAAGTACTTCAGTGAAACTTTCTTAAATATACTCAACATCCATGCTCCTCTAAGAACCAAATGTGTCAAAGCTAAAGCCTCCCCCTTGGCTATCAAAAGAAACTGAACAAATCGTGCTCCACAGAGACAAAACATGGAAGCAATACCAAAGAAATAAAAAACCTAACACCCTACTTGAAGTCAAACAGCTCCGAAACACCATAAAAAAACTAATAACCAGAGACCGCAAAGCATACTACTCCAAACTTCAATTTAAGTACTTTACCAACCGTAGAAAATTCTGGGACACAATCTCCTCTCTCCTCCACCCTGGAAATAAAGATAACCCCTGTTCCAACCCCAATCTTACCGACCTCAAAACTGCCACCCAATTCAACTCCTTCTTTGTTGATTGTATAGCTAAACTATCCTCCTTTTTCTCCAACCAACCCCCAACCTCATCTGCCCCCCCACACCCCTCTGACTACAAATCTCCTCCCTCCATTTTTAACCTAAAACCCATCACCACAGGTACAATAAAAAAACTTCTCCACCAACTCAAACCTTGCCACAATGCAGCTGACAATCTACCATCAGCTTTCCTCAAAATAGCTGCAGACAGGATTGCCTTTCCCATCTCCATCTTAATAAACCGATCCATCCAAGAAGCCTACATCGCTTCTATCTGCCGACATGTATACATCATCCCTCAACATAAGGGTGGTAAAAACAATGACACCACCAATTTCAGGCCTATTGCCATCCTTTCCCGGCTTTCTAAAATCCTGGAAAAATGTATCCATTCACAACTGTTGCCATATCTAACGCACAACAATCTTCTCTCCCCCACTCAACATGAATTCCGCCCTAGCCACAGTACCATGACTGCCCTTCTTTCCTTCCTCGAGACCATTAACCAAGCACATGACTCTGGCAAACTCATATCTACCCTGCTCCTTGATCTATCCAAAGCTTTTGATACCGTCTCCCACCCCATACTCCTATCTCAACTCTCCTTTCTCAGCCATTCTGCCTCCACCATATCCTTGTTCTCTAGCTACCCCTCTGAATGATAACAAGCTGTGCAATGGAAATCCTCAGCCACTCCCTTCCTACACACCCCCACTGGCGTGCTCCAGGGTTCTGTTCTAGGTCCCCTACTCTTCAATATATTTAACAGTAACTATCTCCACACCATCCCGGATTCATCACTAATCCAATATCCAGATGATTCAACAATCTGCTCAGCTTACTCCCTCACTGACCTGCTTCTTAAAAACCCAGTTAGCTTTCTCTAATACAGAAACCTGGATGCAAAACAATCACCTGGCCCTGAACCCTAATAAAACCACACTGGTGATTTTTTCTCCCTTCTAGAAACTCATCTATCAACAAAAACTCATTCTCTATACACCCCCAGAACCACGTCCCCATTGAAATTGTCAAATACAAAACTGCTCGGTGTTATCATTGATGAACACCTAAAATTTGACACTCGTATCCAAACCACCATCAAAAAACCCAACAAAAACTAGGATTCCTGTACAGACACAACCGCTCTCTCACCACTTCCACCAGAAAAACCCTTGCCTCCTCCTACCTTCTCCCCTCCCATATGTATGGTGCTCCTCTACTAACTAATCTCCTACTCGGCCTACAATCCAAACTTGAATTCTGCTACAACAAAATAAGCAAATTTGCTACCAACTCAAAAAACTCATCCCACCACTGCCATTCTCTCCATACCCTGCAATGGCTCGAACCACCCAATTACCTAAGCTTTTTTAAACTTACCACTGCCCACAAGTTTATCTTCAAACCTTCCTATTGCCCCTCTCTCACTGATAACCTAACCCCCTATATTCCTAACTGCTCACTCAGATCAGAAAACCAAAAACCTCCTACAAATCTACAAACCCTTACGACCCCCTAACCACCTCCTGCTATCTTGCACCATATCTAAACTATGGAACTCTCTACCTCGCTCCCTGCACAATACCTCTAACCACACTAGCTTTGAATCTCTCCTATTCTCACATCTTGGTTCAAAACGGACATGCTCATGCAACTCTCCTACATAAATCTCTCCCCTAACTATTCTAACTCCCACCCCCTACCTCACCCAATTCTCATACCACTACAATGCCTACTACTACTTTCCACTACCTACAAAGGACAGTCTCCTGCTGCACTGTGGCTAACCGTGTTAGCTTTCCTTTTATATCTAAAACTATGATTTTATTACAGATATGTACTATAACTATGCACTTACAAAACCCTTCCACCACTGTTCTATTATGTGTAATTCCTTGCATGTATTATAAGTATTATGCCTCATATGTATTACTCCGTATTCTCAGCTTGCTGTAACTAATCACATTGCTTTGTATATATTTGTAATTTACTTGTTTATTTGTCATTGGAGCTTTTCTCCCCAGGTCTCCACTAAAAATGGGCTCTTCATGGCCCAGTGGACTTCCCCGGTCATCAAACTTGAAATAAATAAATTAATTAATAAATAGCGATGATGTGGTAGGGCATTTTGCCTATAGTTATTTGGACCTGGAGTAGCTCAAGAGAGTTGAACTGTTTTACCAGTCTTGGTGTATTTAGATATAATGAAGTTGGATACACCTCAACTTTGGTTCTTTCATGCTAGTTTTGAGGTCTGAATGCGTGAAAGGTATTGTAGACTTGTACAGCTGGGGTGTTCTCTGTGACCTTGAACCAAGTCTCATTTGACTGCACAGTCATCAGCATCTTCCAAGGTGAGGAGTGCTTCCAGGGAGTGCAGCTTACTGTTTAGGCTCCTAGCATTAAGCAGCATGACCTTGAGTTTGTTTCTAATGGATTTCTTTATATCAGAAGTTTTGTTGTTTTGACATTGCCTAAAAAGGGCACTATAGGGGAGGCATCTTTGCCAGTATCCAAAAGCCTTGAGGAGACAGGTGAAGGCTGTCTCTGGCAAAGGGGTGTGGTCTGTCAACCATGTCTTCCCAGGATGTCAGATACTGGATCCCCCTGGACTGACACCAGAAGCTAAGCCAATTGTTGAAGTCTATCATTTTTTGTCTGTATTGTGGCATCATCCTAGGTGAAGGTAGAATGCTACTTAGGGCTAGGGACATACCTGACTGGGACATGTAATCTAAGTTCAGGCCTGTCTCTCTTCATATAGTCCAGAGAGGTACATCAAGTCATTCACTCCAACATGCACTATGACAGAGTCATAACAGTAATTGCTGCTGAGTGACTTGAGTGTGTGCATGATTTGACAGATCCTGGCACCTGACAGGCAGCTGACTGTGACCCTCTTCTTGTCCAATCTGGTGAGGGAGATGTGTGTCTCACTACTGAGTTGCCTATGACTAGGACTTGAAGTTTTGAGGTGTTTTGCCTTAGGGGTTTAACTGTTGAGACACATATGTGTGTTATGTGTAGTGGCGGATTCTGTTCATGTACTAGTATGTGTAGGTTGTTTGGGCTTGAGAGGTCTCTGGTCTTTTGGAAGGCTCTTAGTGAGTACCTCTGCGTATGCTGGTTTGTGTGTCCTAACCTTATCTTGTGTGAGTGGAGAAGTGTGTGTGCTGACAACCTGTTTGATGTCTTGTTTATTGTTATGTGAAAGGACAGATTCTAGTTTCATAGTATAGTTACATCTCTCATATACTGTATTTGTTTGCTTTAGGAGCAAGTGGTTGTCAGTACACATCAGGCAATTGCTATACTACATTGCCTCAACATGCCCATGTCAATCAGGCTGGAGAAATGTTGGGAAACTGACTGTTCATAGTAACAAGCAATTCTTAAGTGCTAATTTGTGAGATGGCACATTTGATCAGCTATTGCACTGGGATTAACAAGGGCACTTATTCTACAGAAGATCAGGGATAAAAAGTGAGATGCTGCTCTGTGCTCAGATGACTTGCCTGCAATCAAAGGTGAGCAGCCACACTGCATGCAGAGTGGCATGGAACCTGGGTGGGTTTCACTGATTAGTGTCTACAGAAAAATAGCTTTAAGGCGTTTGTCTATACAACGCACTGCTAACTACCGTAGCACAGCGCGCAGCTACGCACAAATGTGGGACTGATATACAGGTGAAATTAAACCGCTTTAAACTACGCTGCCAATACTGATCTGTTGTAGAGAATTCAGTCTGAATACACAAACATATCTCAGTATTTCGGTTTTAATTATAATGCATTCTGACATTAGCTGATGTAAGAAGTGAAAACATTTTCCAGAACAGACAAAATATTTAAGAGTCTGTATGAATTATAAAAGTACATTTTTGCGATTAGGAAAATAATACAGCCAAAAAAACAGAATATTTTGGGTACTGTTGTAAAAAAAAAAAAATTCCCATTTGTGTGAGAACACAAATATTGTGTAGATGAATGTGCTAAACTTATTTGATTAAACGTGTCCTCTAAAACTGCAAGAGTGTTTTTGGTTTGTCTTACATTCTTGGAGGATTACAGCTTTATTGCAGTTGATAAGACAAAACATTACCTCATTACTTTCAGCTAAGGAAGGCCTCAAAAATGCCAAAGACAAAGATCTTTTCAGTACTAGATGCAGACCAGGTGCTTGGTAGCTAAATTTAGATGTAATAAACTGCAAACTGTACTGCATTCATGTAAAGCACTATTAAGAAGGTATACATTTCTTGGACATCCATTTAATATTTTTTCAGCACTGGAGATGCTTCACAAACTGAAGGCTTGAAAGGTGCTGTAAACATAACAAATGACAAACTAGTGTCGAGTCAGAATCAAGAACAGCAGAACAAAACTGTTAATGCTACGGAACAGATTAAGACAGTATCATTTCAGGTTTATAAAACAATTGTAATCTATGAGTGGTATGTCTGAAATGCACATTTCAGGCTACATCATCACAGTGACTGAAGCCTTATTCAAAAATAGTAAGAAATTGTTCAACAGACAAGTCCAGAAGGCAAGCAGACATAAAGCTTACGGTGTGATATCTTGCAAAGTTATAAGCAATACTGATAATTATACCACTAAGAAACTTTTTAGAGCTACATGTTGACTGTAAACATGAAATTAGGTCTGAAATGCACAAATCCAACACTGAAATACTATGATAGAATAAGCCAGATGCAGTTCAAGTACATGCCACTTAGAATGGCCAAGAAGTTGTGATCCTACTGGAGAACAAACAGAAAAACGATTAGCAACAGTACACGGAGATAAGATTATGAATGCCAGTATGACAAAGACATTTGAATGGAAGCAGATAAACGCTTACAAAACATATTTAGAAAGTCTGCACAAGAAATTTCCAACATTGTGGAGGATGCTACTAAATTTATGCAAGTGTGACCCTAAAGTGAAAGATACATAATGCAAATAATTACACATAAAAGGTACACTGAGTGGAGCAGAAATGTACAAGGAACTCTTAGAAAGAAAAGGAGATTGCATAATTCCAGTTAACAATAAAAAAGTACAAGGAATTCAGCGATGTAAAGACAGTGAATTAGAACGCCAGCTACTAAAAGATGTCACAGTAAAAGCATGATATGAACAGTCACCTCCAGAAAGGAAAGAAAGGCAAAGTCTTTTCATTCAAAGCTAGACGTATTTATCCAAAGAATAATGTTCTCAGCAGACAAAAGTTTCTGATCAAATGAGAAAACAAATGCTTGACAGGGTACATGAATCACATCTGGGAATAGGAAAAGAAGACAAAATGAAAGAGACAGCATACTGGTCTGGAATGTGAATTCGGATAAACAAGTGGTTTACCTACATACTGATGAAATACAAACAGATGAGTATCAAGTCTTCAAGCTACAATGGTCAGTTTTACAATCTCCCTCACAGAGTGTCTCACTATTTACTGTAACAGTAAGGGCGGTACTGCTCCCAAAAGTGTTATGCTCTGCAAAAATACCTAGTTTGTGTTTTTGCAGGAGTCTGACTAGTCAAACATACAAAACTGACAGACAGTCTAACAAGAAACTAGAAGCATGGACTTTATAAGGGAAATGGAATTTGTGGTACAGAGATGAGTCATCCAAAACTCATACTATAATAGCAATCCAAAAGAAGAAGAAATGCCAAAACACCCAGTACCACATCACCAATATAGTCAAGTGGACACCAGTTTCTTTTAAGTCAAAAAACAATGCATTTCATCTGCAAGATTATCACTCCAAATTCCATAAAATAAACCAATATATAAAAGCTCAAATATGATTAGTACATTAAAGCATTCTCATGACGGGGATTTTTCCATATTGTGTATGGCTCCACAATGAAAAAGACAAGAATTCATAAAATTCAAGCATGAGTGGGAATATACAATGTATGTTCAAGTCCAAGTTAATGGAGAAATGGTGAGAGCAATCCAAACGGTGAATAATCTCATGATAAACAGCAAACGTGATGATGTAGAAGGGTGAGCTCTCTGTTTTGGAATACAGGAATATCCTCACTATCTTAACTATTAATGAGGAGAAAGCTGAAAAGCAGATTATGTTTTTTTTTGTGCGCCTGAAATCAGTATAAAGTACATAAAGTGCTAGAAATAAATCATCAGAGACAATTCTAATATAACTGAAGTTACAGAAGACTAACATAACTACAAGTTGGAGAAAAAAAATAAATTAGGGAAGGGGTCATCTTAACCTCATAAATACAAGGTACAGGGGATTGGCTCTGACCTTTATTTATTGGCTAGGGTTGTAATAGTCTGTAAACCGATAGGCTAGTAATGACCTATGAACCTACAGAAACGTTTGTATCTTGAAACTGAAGATATTAGTAAAGCAGCTGAAGTAAAATCCAGTGCAGATTGCAGTGAAGACAGAAAACTGTATAATATGAATTACAGACATATGTATGATGCAGGTGTATTATACTTTTAAGTTCCATACAAAAAAGCAGGTGCAGCGGTAGCGTTGTTGCCTCACAGCAAGAGGTTCGCCCATTCGATTCTCGGCTGGAGCGCCTTCTGTGTGGAGTCTGCATGTCCTCCCCGTGGTCGAGTGTTTTTCGAAAGACATGCGTGAATGGGCGTGCCTTCGTTGAAGGTTGGGCTTCGGGCTGGCAGCTCAGCACCGTAAAAATCGACTGCCAATCATTAGCGGACCGGAGTTCCGCTGTCGTGACCCCTTAAACAGGAAAAGCCGAAAGAAAAACAACAACAAAAAAGCAACCAATGGGGTCATAAGCAGTCTTGTCACAACAGTCAATAGTTGGAAAAAATACAAAAGTCATACCTCCCAGTAGGGTTGTACTATAACAAGAACTGCCCTAAAAAGATAATTAGATATCCAGCATAAATAGATCTGTTAAATTCTCCAGATAGAGGTGTCCATTATAGACTCCAGACAGATATAAGGAGTGCTCAACATACGTATCAATAGCAGCTTTTTACGATATCCATAAGGCTGGACAGAGTGCAAGTGACACAAATATTTTTTTATCAGCCTTTCCTCAGCCTTGTCAGTAAACAGTCCATGTATTCATCTCAGCTCTCATGTGTGTCACTACAACATATGCAGCAGGCTAGTGGTAGTAAGAAAACAAGGCCAAATACATCACATGATGTGCAGAAATGGTTCAAGTGAAACTTGGCCCCAGTTCAAACGTTTTACATGGAAATATGAGCAAAGCAACTTTTGGAGAAAAGAAAGTAAGAAAGCGCCATCCATTCATGCTCCCTTTTCAAATGGCAAAATTACAAAATTCAAGTATCCATTGCCAATAAATAGTCAAATTCAAAAAGGAGAAATAAAAAGGGTCAGAGTAATCTGCACTTACTAGAAAGACTCAGACCCTTTGGAGTCGGCAACACTGTGCTGCGGTTGTTCTATGGGACTGTAGTGGCCAGTGCTATCTTCGCAGTAACGTGCTGGGGTAGTAGCATAAAGAAGGCTGAGGCAAACAGACTCAATAAATTGGTAAAGAAGGCTAGCTCAGTAGTTGGAGAAGAACTGGATACCCTCAAAACCTTGGCTAAGAGAAGAATGTTGAGATGACTGAAGTCCATCATGGAAAATATTGACCACCCACTCAATAGAGTGGTGGCTGCACAAAGCAGTTCCTTCAGCAAGAGACTGATGAGCATAAAGTGCTCCACTGAACATCATATGAAATCCTTCCTGCCCACAGCCATCAGACTCTCTAACGCCTCCTGTCCTAGCACCACCCCCACTACTGAAGGAGACTACATAGGGAAATGTTAAACTCTTACTCACGTTTCCCCCCTATCTTTTTATCTCTCTTTTTTTAGTGCAATATTAATCATCGATGGAATTATCCTTTGTGTAATATGCTATACCTTAGCTAAAGTATCATAATGTGCAATACCCCATATACCCTAGTGTGAGGGGTAAAAGGCTCCCCCTTTCATGTCATTACTATATGTTGTATCAAACTCATCAAATCATTGGCTATATGTCATGCATTGCTGCTATATATGGGTAATGTATGTGAGTATAGTATCTGTCATATCTAATTATGTAACATGTGTTTGGTCTACATTGTGTCTATATTTATCTGTGTAGATGTAACATAACCAATTTCCTGCAGGATCAATAAAGTATTTCTGATTCTGAAATAATGACAAATTAACCAAAAGGAAGAAACTGTTGAAAATAAATAAAATAATTGAGAGAAGAATAAATACCACTTAAGATATTCCAGAAGCTTGTGAGCCAGTGCAACATTACCCACTTGCAAACAGTGGCAAAAACAGGACATCAATACAACATAAGTCAAGTATGACAATTATTATACTTTTAAAACAATGGAAATTTCATAATGTCAGCAAACTTTGCCACTTGATCCACCAATTACTTTGTCTACAAGAATCTGTTAGAAGACTGGGAAAAAGGAGACGCAAAGGTCCAACCTCTTTTGTGCAACATCTAGCATTTCAGAAAAAAAAGTAGTAACTATGCTTCTTCACATAGCTGGAGTCAGTACAACAAAAGTAAATACATTTAATCATACTAATGAAAAAAATAGTCATAAGATTCAAGCTAGAAAATCCTGCCATAAATACATCAATTTGTATTGGAAACCAAGGACATCAGAAAAGACTGAGGCATATGTAACGGAGTTGAGAAAAAGTTAAATAATGCAAATTTGGTAAGATGCAAAATTCTTTATTAAGCAATATAACTATGTCACATAAAAGGATAAAACTGAGAAATAAACTTGGGGTATAAAAATATCTATGTAAACATTTCCAAGCAAAAATACCCTCAGTGGACTCCAAAGAATTTTTCCTCAGGTAGACAGCTGTGTTGGGGGTATGATGGGGAAAAAATGTAATCAGGAACGTATTTTCCTAGCAGTATAATGAGTGAGTAGACTTTAAAGATTCCCTGCAGACTGCTCTATCAAAAATACTGGGTGAGCAAATTGGTGTAACTAGGGAAATGATTTTTCTGAGCTATGATGTAGAATCAGAACAGCCTAGACATAGAAACACAAAGTCTTGTTGAGTCTAATTATAGTGGCTGCCAAAAAACAATTACTAGAAAAAGAAAATCAAAGTCTAAACTACACTAGAAACAGTGAATATAGTGGGAAAAAAACAACTAGAACTGGGATCTTTAGAAAAGTGTAGCAGCAAATTACACAGGAAAAATGGGAATTGAGGGAATAATACATACGGACAGGAATGAGATTTATAAGGAGCAGGATTTGAATTAGCTATGTAATATGTCTGACTGACAGTGACTAGGCTGATAATTTTAGTTAAAACATTATACATCACTTATGTTAACATGGTTTGTGATGTAAAACACTTGCAACTAAGATTGTCAATATAGTTTGTTCTCATTTATATTAATGTATGACTGCCTGTTTCATAAGTGATAACTTAATAAAGATGTTCCTTGTTTAAAAAAAAAAAAAAACTAAGAAATAAGCTTGTGTGAAGAAGACAGAGCTATGAACACTTGTAGACCAAATGAAATAACTCTAGAAATGAAAGTGTTTACAGGAAAAATGGATATATTCAAGATTAAAACTTTATAACAAAAAGAGTTAAAATGCAGCTAAGACAGAAATCGCATGACAGTTATCAGTGAGATGGCATTATCAAGAAGCCAGGCCATGACTGAGACACTGGAGATGAGAGACCCCCATTGAAAATTTGCCATATTGCTCAAGGTGTGATTAAAGGCATGAGGGTAAAGCTTGTCTTATAGCAAATGACCACTGCAGGAAATGTGATATCTTGAAAATGTGTAAAGCAGAAAGAGAGAGAGAGAGAGAGAAACTAGACGGAAAAATATTTTTCAAGTACTTGACAGAATAACTTAAATTCTAATGATCCAACTGAAATGCTTGTGAATTGCAGAGATGCCCATACAATGAATATATGGACCACAGAAAAAAACTGAACACAGCTGAATATTGCCAGGGAATGAATCGTGATTGAGGAACTGCAGATTAAGAGCAAAAGTGTTAATTTTAACTTTGACATTCATGCACTGGATTTGTAAGGCAGAAGAGAAGGGGCCCCGGTTACAAAGAGCTATGGTGTACTTAAGCAAAGCTTAATTTTTTTTTTCAAACTACACTACATCTCTAAACCAGCATAACAAACTGGTAGAGCTACTTATGCATAAGAACATGCAACACATGTGAATGTAGTCTTCAGCTAAGAAACTACACAGAGTGAAGGCAAATATTAGCACAGTTATGCAGAAGACAAGTTGCATGTTCATGAAGGCAAATATTCAGTCATGAATGGCTTAAATTCTTACATTTGCAGAGTAGGTAATTCACACATTCAGGAAGTAAGCAACTTGTACAGTCAAGAAGAATGATCACAAAGCAATTCAGTGTAAAACAATAATGAATGGATGACAGATACAACAGCCATAGTAAAGGATGATGGAAACAAAGGCTTCCAGAAAGGAAGAAAAAAAGATATGTTTTGAATGTTACATATGCAGTAGCTGGGTGTGACAGACAGACTAGCAGAGCAGATCCATGTACCAGCAGTATGGCTACTGTAACTAAATCAGAGTACAATGTGCATAAATCCAGAACACTAAATGCAAATGTGTGCAATGACACTGCCTTTGCCTTTTGACATTGTTTCAGCACTACTTCAGAACTGTCAAGTGAAATTACCCAAACCAATTCCTGCACTGAATATTCAGCCTCTGTCTTCATTTTTGTCTTCTGCCTGCGTCTTCTAGTGGCCAGGTTGAAACAATGGTACTTGGGCAACATTTCAAGTCCTGATGCTCAACCAAGCAGTACAAGGAATGCTAGTATTTGTCCTGGATTCTCATATGGCAATTGCAGGAACAATCTGATGTCTTAGGTTTTTAGGCACTGAATGTTGAAACATTTCCAAGACAAAAGTTGGGAATCATGATGTGAACAGCAGGAAAAAGATCTGCGGGTGGTGTGGCATGTCACTCACTTATAATGTGGTAGAAGTTGTCAAAACAAAATTGGAGGTAGCTATACCTGTAAAGCAGGGGTACTTAAAGGATTAAGAATTAAACAAGATAAGCAAGAAAGTTTCAATTCTAATCAACAGACCTATCAGAGAAGGTCCCCAATACTATAATTCCCATGACCAATCATCTGTAGGTGACTGGCAGACATTTACATATTCTTCCTTTATAAAGATGCAATAATGAAAAAAGAAAAGTACTACCGAAATATCTTCCATATGGCAAGAATCACTGGTGAAAATAATGTTTGGAAAATATATTTTGTCTTTGCTGCAGAGCTTCTGGGGAAAAATGCAGGTAGTGGTAGGCTGCATTGATCTGCATAACAGCTTGTTATCATAAAAGGTGAAGGTGTTGTTGGAGTTTGAGATCTTGAACTGTGTGATGTAAGAGGTCCCCTCTCAACCAGATATAAGCATATCAAAGAATCATCTGTGCATATACATCATGACTCAAAGGTGGGGTGGGTATGTGAATAAAATATGTGGCATAGCACACAAACAAGCTGACATTCAAGTGGTGTATACTTCATCAGACATTACAACAGGGTGGGTCATATTTAACAGTAGCACAGAATTTTGCGGAAATGTTAGACATTTTCACAGGTAGAGACAACTGCATCAATTCTGCCTAGTCAATTCTGATGCCAATACATTTCTGTCATCTGTAGTAACATGAGAAAAGTGCAACGGCAAACGTACTAAGCAGATCCTGGACAGACCCTCATGAGTGAAAACTCAATGCAGTGGTCTTCTGGTACTTGATCCAGATGCGGAGAACACCACATAGACCTGTTTGCCTACTTTTAAATCAGACAACTGAAACAATTCTGTTCAAGACATCCTTGCAGCCATGCTTGGAAGGGAAATGCTCTATCATCTCCATTGTTATGAATGCTTCTGTATGCAATTCCACCATTTCCAATGATTCCTAAGTTACTTCTAAAGTTTCAGAAAGAATTAGCAAAAATCAGGATGGTAAATGGTAATCCCCTTTTGGCCCAAGCAAAGTTGGTTCTCCCTTTTAATGTAATTGACCAAGACAATTACTACAAGCTTTGTCACAGACTGCATATATTCACTCAGCTTAGAGCAAATGCAACTGATAGCCTGCATGATTCTATTTTGATACATTTTAGGCACTTGTTCCACGAAAGCATGTAGCAAGTATATAAGGAGTCAAGAAAACCTGCAACTAGAAAATCTTATCATTACAAGTGGAAGTGCGTAACCTATAACAGAGATCCTGAAAGTGTTTCAAACCCTCTAGTTTTGAAATTGCTTATCATATGCCTCTATCAAAGTGCATCTTGTGGCCATCTCAGCTTGTCTGCCCATGGCCTCCACTCTTTTGTCTCTTTTTGTGGTCAGTTTATAAAAGGAGTGCTGCATTTGAGACCTCCCCCCATAAGCAAAATTCTCCTCCTTGGGATCACAACTTTGTTCTTGAAAAATTAACCTTGCGTCCTTTTGAACTTAGCTCTGAGACTGATTTACTGTTTTACTCATTGCCTTGACAACAGCAAGGTGAGTCTCTACGCAAAAGCTGTTATAGTGGCTAACCCTATCTGAATTTGCACAAGGACTGGAGAGTTTTATTCAACTAATCCATCATTCATGCCTAAAGTTCTCCCAATTTACCTTGAATCAAGCCATCATTTCAATCACCCAGTGTTCTATCCTGACACCAAAAACAAGGGAGAAAATATTCTGCATACCTCAGATGCTCACAGGCAGCTCAGGCACTATATTTTCACAGAAGAAAGTCCTTTAGGAATGCTGAACAGCTGTTTGTCTCCTTTGTGGGGCTAAGAAGTTCGACATGTCCTTAAGCAAAGTATTGCACCATGGTTGTCCTCTGCTATTGTTTTCTATTACTCACCATGGTAAGTCTCCTGTGCAAGGTTAAGGCTCACTTGACTAGGACCTTATCTTGTTCAATGATATA
Source organism: Protopterus annectens (assembly GCF_019279795.1). NCBI lineage: Eukaryota > Metazoa > Chordata > Ceratodontiformes > Protopteridae > Protopterus > Protopterus annectens. The sequence continues at coordinate 1,309,865,458 of NC_056735.1, read as the reverse complement.
TTGCAAAGCAGTTGACTCTGCAAGCATTCTAGAGGCAGCAACCTGGTCCTCTGTTCATACCTTCACAAAGCACTGCAACCTGAGGTCCAGAGCAGGTTTTTTAGGGCCATTCGCCACCCTGTCCTGGATCCTTATCCTTCCACCTCCCTGGTAGGGTAAGCTTTAGGAATCTACTCAAAATGCCATTGAGGTAGAGGGAATGATGAACATAGTACAGTTGCATAAGTCCTACTTACCTGTAACAGTCAATGTTTAAATTCCTCATAGCCTCAGCGGCAGCACCCACTCTGCAACCTGTAGATTGTGCATAGTTGGGGTGGGTTTCCACCTTTTTGATTTAATGGTTGTTGGATTTGTTTTTACATGTTATTGTAACTGGCTGTGAATTTACTCTTTCTAAAGGATTCTAGCTCCAAGTACTTTCCTCTCCTCCTTTGTAGAAGTGAAAAAGCCTAAACGCTCACTTCTTGTGACAGCTGTAGGCTGTGCTCTCAGGATATGTTCAGTCAATCAGTTGTCACAGGAAGAGAGAGGGAGGGGAGTCTGAGCTTTTGATAGTGACCAGTACTAGGTTACCTTAGCAGACTGCCACTGAGGCAATGTGGCATTTGAACATCTACTCTTACAGGTATGTAGGATTTATGCAACTGTATTTTGCTGTAACAGACAGCTAGCTCCCAGGCCATCACTGCCAATCAGCAAAGAGGATATGACCTTGTACTGCTTTGCTTTTCCAGGTACCACATCATGGTAGTGTTCTCTCGGACTATTAAAAGAGGATCCAGAATCTATACTTGGTACACAATGTTAAGGCATGAATCACTGCCAACATCTCTTTTACATTTATCTGCTTTGTCATGTCCTGAGGACTACACAAGCCTTATACTTGAACTCAGACAGACACTGCTCCCCACGCAAAATCTGAAGAGTTCATCTGGACAGATTGGAATGGGAGATGAAGACCAATAGGCAGTCCTCAATTCAGAGACAATTGATCCCCCACCACTGCAGTTCCTGTTTTCACAAATCCCAGTACTGCTACCTGGACATCCAAAAGATAAAGGTGCTGGGTTCAACAGTTCTTCAATAACTACTGAATATTTCTCAGGTGTGGTCTGGCTAGTGGTTATCATTAGGATCAGTGATGCCATGAGGCCTGGAATTTTGAGGAACTCTTTTGCTGAGGCCACATGTTAAAGACAGAAATCCAAGAAAACACCTTGATAAGTCACAACTTTGTCTTCTGGCAATAAAGTCGTCCTTTTTACTGTTTCAATCCAACAGCCCAGAAAAACAAGTATTTTAGAGGGTGTGAAGAAGACATTTGAGGGTTCAAAATGAAACCTAGGAGGGAAAAATGGCATGTGACCTTGGCTAAAGGACTCTACACACCTGGATAAAGAATCTGCAGAAATCAGCAAGTTGTTTAAATAAGGATGCCTATGGTTTTGCAGTAAGCAGCTACTGGGGACAGATACTTTGTAAGTACTCAAGGTGCAGTAAATAGCCCAGAAGATAATGCAGAAAACTGATGATGTAGGCCAGATACAGCAAATCTTAAAAATTTCCTGAAACTGGAAGCAAGAGAAATATGATAAATGTCCCTGAAATCTAGACTCACTATGAAACAGTGGTCTGGAAGCAATGGTAGGACAGACTATAGGGTGAGCATTTTGAATTTCAGGATGTTAACAAATTGGTTTAGAAAGGACAAATCCAGAATGGGTCTATAGGAGTGCTCCTTTCCTAGAACTAAAAGATTCTGGAGTAAAATCCTTTACCTTTGAGTACCAGCTTCAAACACACAGTTATAATCCCTCTACCTAGTCACTTCTAATGGGTTGAAGGATTATGTACCTATTTTTACCTTGTGCCCTATTACCAATATGTTTGAAAAACTTTTATACAAGAAACTACTTAAGCACACTAACACATATGGCCTATTATGTGATGCACAGTTTAGCTTTTGCAATGCATTCAGTACCTTTACTGCTCTGGTAATGGCAACTGATGCCATTTATTTTAACCTGAATGAGGGACGTATTACTGTAGTTCTCTCTGTTGACATGAGAGGGGCTTTTGAAATGGTCAACCATACCCTTTGCAGTTCTCTCTGTTGACATGAGAGGGGCTTTTGAAATGGTCAACCATACCCTTCGTCTCAAAAGACAACCTTACAGATAACATTATCTGCTGGGTTTGCAGCTATCTTTACGGAAGAACATTCCAAGTCTATAGACATGTCTCATTCTCTACTGCTGGTAAACTTAATACAGGTGTTCCATAAGATGTCCTTACATTCATCGCTGCAGTATTCCTTACTAATGAGATTCCCTGCCGTGAAGCCCTCCGTCTGGCCAGTTTACAAAAGTTTACCATTGCTTTAAGGTATGCTGAACGTCACCTGCTTACTCCTTGTGTAAGGTAGGGCATAAAGGTGACGTTCAGGTGTACCATCCTCAGAACTTCTTTGTCACCAGTCCAAACACTGTTTTAACCGCCGGTCTGTTGCATACATCTGTTGTTTTTTTTTTTTTTTTACTGTTTTTCTGTTTATTAGCTTTTCTGTGCTTACTCCAGTTTGCTAGAGTCCTCACAGTTGCCGACAAATACCCAGCTGGGTTTTTGATTACTTTTTCTGTTTGTTTAGTGCTGTTTGGGGTTAATGTCATCCAAGAAGGGTAAATACCAGTGTGGGAGACTGATTCCCCCTAAAGACTGTCATGTTAAGTGTCTTTTTTGCCTTGGTGCTGCTCACGACCATACGTCTTGTTCAATTTGTCAGGCGTTTGTCCACAAAACTCTTCATAGTACGGTTTCTTCCCTTTCCTTGTACCTTTAGACCCAACGACTTAAGATTCTTGCTGAGGGTATTATGGATGGAACTTCCTGCCCCAAGGGCCAGCCATCTGGGAAGAAAGAGGTGCATATGGTAAAGCTGGAATCCTCCACTGTCCAGCCTCTGCCAGGTGTTTCTCCTGAGGTTATTATGCACCCACAGGCTCACCTGGTTGTTTTGTCAGATTCTTCTACTGCATCTGGGTTGGAGGCCGGTGAAGATCTGGCAAGCAGCACGTCTGACGAGGCTTTGTAGGCATCCATTTTGGGTGTTCAGAGGGAACCACGGTTGACTGTTTCTGAGAGGTCTAGTGGGGTTCTGCAGTTTCTCTTTAGGGAAGAGGATCTTACTGCAGTTGTGGAATGCCGTCCTGAGTCTGGGCCTTCTCAGGTTTCCAGAATGGCTGTCCCTTTGAAGAAGAAACAGAAAACTAACCTTGTCTCTCTCTGCTCCTAGAGATCCACAAAGTGAGTGGCAGGCCTTTACTCAGGGGTTATTTAATGCTTTACTGTCGATGCAGCCTCCCTCAAGGGGTTTCGGTTCCTGCTCCTCCTTGGTCCACCTCTTCCCCTAAAAGGCCCAGATAATTCCATTCTTCTGAGGTGGATTCTGATGATGACTCCCTTGCTTATTCTGCCCAGATTCCTTCTCCTTTACACTATGGGTCTGAGCAGGAGGATTCTCTTGATAATCCCTCTGAGGAAATTTCCTTTGGGAACACGATTTCTAGGATGATGGATTTTAAGTGGGATTGTGCCCAGGTTTCAGATATCCATAAGAGGTACTATGAGTTACTGCAAATGGAATCTCCTAAACCTGTGGCCATTCCTCCTGAATTGCCTGCTTTATTGGATATTTTTTTCCACTGCCTCTAAAGCACCGGATTCTGCTCCCAGGAAATCTTTTACAGGGTGCATGAGGATTGTTCCTTTTTGTTTAAATGTCCTGCTGCTGATCCCTCTGTGGTGCTGTTGCCTCTGATAAGCCATCTCAATTGCTTTCTTCATCAAAGTTACTGCCTTCTGACAAAGATAGCAGGTACCATGGATAGGCTGGGTAAGAAAGTTTATACTTCCTCTACCTTAGCTTTTAGGGCTATTAATTATCAGACCCATATCTCTAGGTTTGCTTGGCTCTTCTTTCTCAGGCTTGACAGGTTCTTTCTGATCTAACAGACTCGGAGGGTTAATCTGCTCTTTTCCTTGCTTGGGACTTCCTCTCAGGTAGTTTGTCATTTTATCAAATGTAGTTATGATGCTGCAGATGCCTCTGCAAGGGCTGCTGCTTCTGGTTCAGTTCTGAGGAGATATTCATAGCTTCAGCTTCAACTTTTGCCTGATGATATTAAGGCTAAGTTGCTGGATGCTCTTCAGTACAAGAGAAAGGCTTTACAGGACCTTAAGCATGTTTGTTTCTCCTGTGCCTAAATTTCAATGGAACTACCCTTCTAAGCCAGCCTTTGTTCGTAGGCAGTCTTGCCCTTCTGCTAAAGGAAAAAATGGTAGTAAATAGACTTCTCCTGCTAAGGCTACTCAGACCGCAGGGAATCTTAAGCCTTCCTTTCCTGCCAAACCAGGTACTGTCCGACTATCCACCCATTCCCAGCCACATTCCTCTGCCTTTTTCTTTGGCTCCAGATCACCCAGGATTCTTGGGTTTTGTCAATCATTAATCATGGTCTGGATTTCCCATCCTCCTTTTATGGGCATTCCTCAGCCTCTTCGGCAACAGCTTTTGTTTTTCCCAGAGGTTGTTCAGGACCTCCTGATGCAGGGTACTATTCAGGAAGTGCCTATATCCCAAAGGGGGAAAGGGCTTTATTCAAGAATGTTTCTAGTGCCCAGAAAAGAAGGTACTTGGAGACCTATCCTAGACCTCTCCCATCTCAACACCTTTCTAAAGGTGCCTTCCTTTCGGATGTCGTCCCTTCAGTCCCTTTTTCATCTCTTGCTCCCTCTGGCCTTTCTGGTGTCTCTGGACCTCAAGGATGCTTATCTCCATATTCCGATCCATCCTCTTTTCAGAAGATTTTTGCATTTCTCTGTTGCCTCCTGGCATTTTCAGTTCTGTGCTTTGCCCTTTGGTCTTTCTACTGCCCCAACAGTGTTCACCAAATGCCTCGCTCCTGTGATAGCCTTTTGCAGGCTTCAAGGGATCCAGATTTTTCCTTATTTGGATGACCTGCTGATTCAGGCATCTTCTCCAGAGGTCCTTTAGCAAAATCATTTTACCATTTCTCTTCTTCAGAGCCTGAGGTTCACAATAAACTTCAACAAGTCTTCCTTAACTCCTTCTCAGAATCATGTCTTTCTGGGTTGCTGGCATCCCTGCCTACTCCAAAGGCATTAACTCTCATTTCTTTCTTTCAAACTTTTCTTCCCTGGCCTCCACTTCAGCTAGGGAGTTTCTGACAGCTCTGGGGTTCATGGCTTCCACCATTCCGATGCTTCCTCTGGCCAGACTCCACATGAGGAAGTTCCAGTGTTTTCTGAAGTTGGTGTGGCTTCAGCATGCACATCCTCTAGACTTTCCTGTTCTTCTTCTCCCGTGTCTCAAGGCCGAACTTCTATGGTGGATTCAGCAGTTGTTTCTGAATCCAGGGCTCCCATTTCAGCCTCCACTTCCCTTTCAGGATCTGTTCACAAATGCTTCAGATATGGGATGGGGAGCAACGTTTGGCTCCCTGAGGGTTCAGGGAGTGTGGTCACCTCATCAGTGGGAGCAGCACATCAACATCAGAGATGAGGGCTCTTACGCTGGCTCTTCAGGCCTTTAATTCTCTCTTCTCTGCAGAGCCTCTCAAGGTATTCATGGACAATACCACAGTCATGTGGTATATCAACAAACAGGGGGTACGAGATCCTACTGTCTTTGCCGGCTGGTACTTCTGGTACAGGATCTGGCTATCCAACATCGTGCGACTCTTCAGGCAGGTTACATTCCTTCGGATCAGAATGTTGTGGCAGACAATCTGAGCAGTTCCTTCACTCAATCCGATGAATGGATGCCTCACAGGGATGTGTTTCTGGACATTGTTCACCAGTGGGGAACTCCTCAAGTAGATCTCTTTGCCTCCCCTCTAAACAGACAACTTCCTCTGTTTTGTGCCAAAGTCCCATCTGGGACATGATTCTGAGAAGGAGTTAAGGAAGACTTGTTGAAGTTTATTGTGGTATGGAAGGTGGATACCCTCTCATTTTCTTGGAAGGGAATGTTTCTTTATGCATTCCTCTCATTCTGAGAGTCCTGCTCAAGATTCAACAGGATGCTCCCAAAATCTTGTTGGTGACTCCATTTTGGCCACAAAAGCACTGGTTCCCTCTACTTCTGCATCTCGCCAAGGGCAATCATCACAAGTTACCTCACAGGGTGGATCTCCTCACACAAGACAAGGGGGTCTCTCATCCATCCCCACCTGTCCACGCTTCAACTGACACTGTGGATGATAGGGTTTTGATTCCTCATACTTACCTTTTTTCTGAGGACGTGCTGCAAGTCCTACAGGAGGCTAGGAAACCTACTACTATGAAATCCTACTTATCTTAATGGAAGAGGTTTTCTATTTGGTGTCTTTCTGGTGACCTGGACCCACTTTCTATGGATGTACCTTTTAGTTCTTTCTTATTTGTGTGAGTTGCTCAATGCTGGTTTGGCCTATTCTTCTATTAAGGCCCACTGCTTGTCTGCCTTTAACTCCCCCATTAGCTTCTAGATTTGAGGTTAAGCAGTTTCTTAAAGGAGTTCTTAATATTAGACCTCCCAGGAAGCCTGTTCCTCCTCCCTGAGGTCTTAATTTTGTTCAGGAAAAATTGACTCAGGCTCCTTTTGAGCCTGCTGTTTCAGCTTCCTTGCAACATTGTTCTTGGAAGACAGTTCTTTTGTTAGCTCTTACTTCATCCAGATGGGAATCTGTTGAAAGCCCTTATGGCGTGTCCATTTTTTTTTTATACTTCATGAGGACAGGGTGTCCTTGTGTACTAATCCTTCTTTTATGCCCAAAGTGGTTAATGAGTTGTCACTTAATCAGTCTATTAATTTGCCTACCTTTTTTTCATTTCCACAACCTGACAGTGAGAGGGTGCTACATACCTTAGATGTGCATAGACAGCTCGGATTTTATTTGGACAAAACTAAAACTATCAGGAAGTCTGACCAGTTATTTGTTTCCTTTCATCCTAGGTCTAAGTTTGGCTGTTTCCAAACAAACTATTTCCACTTGCATTTCAAAGGCTATTTCCTTTAGTTACACTTTTCATGGCGAGAGCCTTCCTTCTTCTGTTAAGGCTCATTCCACTAGAGCTGCATCTTTTTCCTGGTGCTTTCTTCAAAGGCTTAGATGCTAATTCTATTCTTGAAGCTGCTACCTGGACTTATGTGAATACCTTTACCAAACATTACCAGTTGGATGGTATCTCCAGAGCCATAGCTGGTTTTGCTGCGGTCATTCTTCATGGCTTCTTGAAGGGCTCTGCTGCTTCCTCCTCCCAGGTTTCTTCTTAAGCTTTTGCACTCTCTCATTAGTAAGGAATACTGCAGCAGTGACTGTAAGGAAATAGTACAGTTGTGTAAAATCTTACCATAACGATAGATGTCCTTGCCTTCACCACTGCAGTATTCACTCCCTCCATCCCCTTGGTCTTTTCCCTTCCTGGCTGTACAGATTCTCCCTGGTTTTCCTTGGACTGCTGTTCCTACTGGGGCAATCTGTTCGGAGGATGGTACACCTGAATGTCACCTTTATGACCTACCTTATGCAAGGAGTAAGCAGGTGATGTTCAGTGTACTTTAAAGCAAAGGTAAACTTTTGTAAACTGGCTAGATGGAGAGCTTCTTGGCAGGGAATCCCATTAGTAAGCAGTGAAGGCATGGGCATCTACTGTTATGGTAAGATTTTACACAACTGTACTGTCTTTTACCGGTCCTCTTTTCTTTGTTAATGACCTATCCCTAGAATTACCAAATCTTAACTTAATAATGTATGCAGATGATATGCAGCTCCTGCAATCCAGTACAAGCCACTCTGACCTGCAACCCAAGTTAAAAGGACAATTTCAATCAGTTATGCACCTGACCACCTACTAACAAATTACTAATTAACCCCGGCAAAGAAATTATCCGCTATTCCCCCTATTCTCTTAACAGATATTAATGGGAACAAAATACCTAATGTCACTGAACAGAGGTACCTGGGCCTAGTACTTGAATCTACCCTGTCCTTTACCACATACACACATTATAAACTCCTTGCTCAATTAAAACTGAGTTACAAGATCCATCGCCTGCTTTCACCTGTTGCTCATACGGCCATTGCTAAAAACATTTGAATACCAAAACTTGAGTATGGCCTTCCTTTTCTTGTTATGCATTCAGGCCACAATTCTCAAAAAAAAAGACTGCTGAGAATAAAATTTGCAAATTTATCCTATTAGCACTCAGGTACACCACTACAATTTGCTAAAAAATTCCAAATGGCTTTCATGGCCTCATAGGGTAACATTTCTTCTAAGTACTCTAATTTACAAGTTGCTAAAACATGGTTACTGCCTTCCTTTAAGAGTGAAACTACCTTTATAAGACAACCCAGAAGTACATAGGACCCCCATGTTTCATTCTGGCATGCCCTCCATTTAAAACTGCTGTAGGTGAGACAGCCTTCTATAGACTGAGACCTTCTACCTGAAACCACCTACTACAGCCATCAAAAATCTAGAAACCATTAAAAGCTTCAAAGATGCACTTAAAGAGCATCTCTGCTAAATCTAACAGCAAATGCTACCATGACAGTTGGTTAGGAAATGTATCATCCATGTCATGAATACTAGAATAAATGTAAAACGTTTCTTAGCCTCTTAATGTGGCATCTTATATGTCAATATTTCAAATGTATATAGGAGTTTATGTATTATATGCATGATTGCACTGCATTTTATGTACATCTCAGCTTGCATTTTGTATGTATCTTTTTTTCAATGTACTCTGACTGGATCATTTAATGTTACTCTATCTGCATTCCAGCTTACTATTTTCTGAATTTTGCTATGTACTCATTTTGTATATTATATTGTTGACTGAAAGGCTGTGAAATAATTTCTGCTCTTTGAGCTTGGGTTGTGACTGAAAAGGGTCCATAGACCAGTCAACTTACCGGGTGAGCAAATAAATCATCACTGGCACTGGTTTGATGACCCCTGCTTCTACTATGTGATGGCGCACTGGAGGAAACAGGTCTATCTGGTCTGGCAGGTGTGGGGGAATTCCCCTGAAATTGGGAAGGATTTTCTATCCACTGCCAATTCTTTTCAGAACTCATTTGCCTGAGACTATTTGCAGCCAGGCTGCAGGGTTAAGAGACAGAAAGAGAATCTGAGGGAAGGGGGAAGAGTAGGAAGGAAGAGCGGGAGGGGGAAACGATGCTGTGAGACTCTCCACAGTTATTCCTTTGCAGGAAGTTGATATTTTTTTCTGGAAAGAAATCCCTCATTTAGCTTTGAAGCATCATCCTCCTGCCTATGATCATTGATTCTGTAGAGGCCAATGCTCAGACCGCATACCACTTACCTTTTGGCCCGTATCCCTCTAGTATAGCTTTGAAACATTATCTACACGAGTGACGCCTCCAGGTGCATCTGCACTTAACTCCTACTGCTCCTCTAGGCGTCAAATATTGCTTATGCATATTTGAATTAATAATTCCAAAACCATGCTACATACAAGGTTTAAAAATATTTTATCTTGAAGCATACATGATGGCAAACACAATGCAATGAAACAGAAGAATCCATGGGCAGACATGCTTGAAAAGGGTAATAAATTAACCTTGATGGACATGTAAGAAAAGTCAAAGGATAACAACTCACATAAATGTTGTACAACTAGTCCTGAATGGGTGCTTCTTGTTTTGCTGGCACCAACTGAAAAACCTTTTCCATTTAAGCAATAACCGACGGCATCAATGTGGTACATTAAGATTTACCCACGTTTGGTGTGGTTTAATCACAAGGGTGAAGCCTGAGTGATTAAATAAAGCCAACCGTGGGTAAATCTTAACATACCACACCACGGAGTCAGTTACTGCTATTATACAATGATATTATTTAAGAAAAAGTATACTTACTTTTCTTAAATAATGTCTTTGTATAATGGTGCCGTGCTGTCCTTCCGCTGCTGGTATATATCCTGTTTCCTTTTTTGATGTACTGCGCATGTATATGGGACTTGCGTTCCCACACATACCCAGTACATCAGTCCTTTGGAAAGAAAGCAATGGAGAAAAGAAGGTCTCCATTGCTCTGTTTTCTTTTCTTTTTTTTTTTTAAATAAAAAAATGCTTCAGACAGTTTAGGGGTAGGAAAGAGAGAGACTGGAGGAAATACAAGGACAATCAGGTACATGTCTTTAGTTTTGAATAAAGTACCTGATTTTCCTAGTATTTTCTTTGTCCTGTCTCTCTGGTATGTCCGGAGTCTGGATTTCAGATTTTACTTATTTTGTAACTTTTAACTTTTTTTTTTTTTTTTTACAATGTATACCAATGGAAAAAAGTCCAGGCGACCGGACCTTTTTCCTTTGGTATATGCTCGGAATTACAATGAGCACGTTGATTGGGCTGACCAATCAGCATGCTCATTTTGGAATATTAATGGCCAGTCATTGTATAATTAAGAAATAACCAATGACGTGGTGTGGTATACTGAAGATTTACCTATGGTTGGTGTGGTTTAATCATGAGGCCGAAGCCCGAGTGATTAAACAAAGGCAACCATGGGTAAATCTTCAATATACCACAACCACGGAGTTGGTTATTGCTATTATATAATGACATTAAGTTAAGAAAAAAATACTTTTCTTAAATAATGTCTATGTATAACGGCGGATTACTGTTCTTCTGCCGGTTGTGATATACTGCTTCTTCGTTTTGTTGTACTGCGCATGCGTATGGGACTTGCGTTCCCACGCATACCCAGTACATCACTGCTTTGAAACAGAAACAATGGAGAAACGAAAGTCTCCATTGCTCCATTTTCTCTCTCTCTTTTTGTAATTGTAAAAAAAAAAGGTTTTGGGGCACTTTATACCAATGGAAAAAAGTCCAGGTGACCGGACCTTTTTCCGTTGGTATATTGTGGGATTTACAATAGGCACGCTGATTGGGCTGGGCCAATCAGCATGCACATTTTCGAATATTAATAGGGAGTCATTGTATAATTGCTAATACACAATTTTTTAGTAGCATGTTTTCTTGCTTTCATTAGTACCTTCTGCATGTCCTCGTAAATATATCAAAAGATATAAGACCACATCATCTATCACAAAGTTTATTGGGGTCAGGGTGTATCAAACACCCCTGATCTTGAGTGAGCATATCCATTCTGTGAGAAAGCTTGCGGTAACTACACCTGGCCATTTCCAAAAGAAGGGATAACACAATCTTCAGAAGTACCCAGTATCTGTGGAAGGGGTGGGAAAGCATACAGAACATCCTGTCCAAAGAAAGGAAAAAGGCATCTGTCTTCCAAGACCTTCCTGCATGGAGTCCTGGAGCAGAATCTTGCCAGCTGACCATTCAGAGAGGACGCCATATGAGTCTACTCCAGAAACTCATGAGAGATGGATCAAACTTTGGAAGACATCCTAATCTAGTTCCACTTGTGAAGGTCTGCCCTTGTTCTCCTCAGCCTATCTACCACACAGTTTTGCTCTGACAGAATGCAGAATGCCTGTAGAGTGTTACTGTGCTGTGAAGCTATATGCCATGTTAGCATGAAAGGGGGTACAATCTGGATCCCCATTGCTTGTTGACATACCACGTGACAGTGGTATTGTCTGTAACAACTTGAAGAGGTCCAGGGGACCAAAGATTATTATTCTGAGAGCTTGATCAGGGTATGCATCTCTTTTATATTAATGTGCATGCATCTATCCTTGGGGTCCCACACACAATGCACTTTTATCCTCTCTGAATCCGCTCCATAAGTGAAGTCTGAGGCATCTGTGACGACTGCTTTGGAGCAAGGAGGAGGAAGGGGAAACCTGGATTTAGGGAAATTTGCTGTCTTCACCAAATGATGTATTTTTTTGACAAACCACAGCACTAGGAATTGAAAAGATAAAATACATTTGTGCCTGGAGCAAAAAGACTTGAGGTACCATTAGATCTTTCTAATGTGGAGTCTTGCCTGGGGTATCATGAGAATCACTGATGCAGCTGCCACAAGACTGAATGAAAAATCCTGAAATATTTCCTTAAAGTGACTGAATTTTGAGTGGAAAACCTTAGGAAGATATCTAGATATAGATCTGTTTTTCCCGTAGAAGAAAAGCTCTTTGAAATGAGCTATCTAGCTGACAATCCATGAAAACAATCCTGTGTGAAGACATAAAAAAAACATTTGAATGTTCACTTGGAATCCCAGCTTGTTTTAAGAGATCTCACACTCCTGGCACTTTGAAAAAGACTCTGCAAAGATAAGCAAGCTATCTAAATATGGAAATATGTGGATACCCTGTAGCTTGCAATGAGCTATAACTAGAGCCAGGCACTTTGTGAATACTCTTGGACAGTGAATAGTACACAAAGGGTAAGGTAGAGAACTTATAATGTGATCCAGACACACAAAACATTAAGAAATGCCTGAAGTCTAGATGAATAGGGATATAATTATGATAAATACCTTTTAAATCTAGTGTTACCACGAAACGTAAATGAAGAAGTAGTAACAGGGTGTGAAGTGACAGTATTTTGAACTCGGGCACAATCACAAACATGTTTAGGAAAGAAAGCTCTAGAACTGGTCTCCTATCCTTGAATAAAAACTTTTAATAACCTGGGAAGGAGGAATTGATTCTATCACTCACTGAGACAGCATGAAATGAAGGACAAGGAGAAATAGATGAGTCTGGTCTGGTGGATAAGGAATTACCCCCTGAAAAGGAGGAATTTCTTTCCTCTGCCATCTGTAACCTTCATGAATGACCTTCAGAACAAATTTATCTGAAAGTATTTCTTGCCAAAGAGAAAAAAAGGAGATTCAGACTTTCTGGAAGGGAAATGGGACTGCTGGGGGGGTGGGGGGGGAGAGTGGGGTTCTGGGTCCCTTAAATAGTCATTCTGACTTGTTGGACTGTCCTTGTTTTTTTTTTTTTTTTGAGCCTCTTGCCATTTCTACTAAAACATTTATTTACCAGGACTTTGCTGAAACTGTTTATTTTTTTTCCAAAACTGGATGAGGGGTTAGAGAATTTGGAAAAGGAAGGCTGAAAAATCTTAAGAGATTTCCAGTTCATAGGTAGGTACTAGGCTATCAGCCCTAGGGCCTATACAAGCCCAGCCAAAAAGGTACCCTGGTTTTTGCCACCGAAGAAAATTATTTTCCTGTGCCACTGTCAAGCAGAGCCACAGAAGTGATCACTGGGGTGAATTTCCTATTTCCCATCCAATCATCAAGATTTTTCTTGAAGAGTACTAATGAGGAGCATAATTTGATATAGACAGGTAGTTTATTCCAGAGTATGGGAAGTCTCTGGGACAGGAATCTATCCCTCCGACATGTTCTGTTAATTGTGGTAACAAGGTTTAGGTCCCTAGAGCATGTAGCTCGGAGGAATTGGGACTTCTTTAAGTGAAGTATGTCCAACAGCTCTGAGTTTGACATAGCTTTGTATGTTAGGCAGAGATCAACTCTGAGTAGGCAATATGCGACGGAGTAAAGCTGGAGTTTTTTGAGACGGTCTGTGTAGGGCATCTGTTTGAGGCTGGTAATCCTCTTTGTGAGGTATTTCTGCGGCCTTTCCAGTTGTTGTAGATGTCTTGTGAGGTACATACCAAAAGGGGCATTGTACTCTATTAATGGGTCTAATGAGTGATAAGTAGAGGGGAACAATGACCTCTTTTTTCTGGATGAGAAACATTTTTTGATGAGGTGTGTTACGTAGAAGGATTTCCTGACTACTGTGGTGATGTGATTATCAAAGGAGAGGCTACTGTCCACCTGTGTCCCAAGGTCTCATCACACTTTCCGTGTTAAGTATACTACTGTTGTAGTTTATGGGTACAGAGTTTTTACCAAAGGGGATGACAATGCACTTTTTGGCATTGAGCTTGAGGCCATGGCTTTGACACCAGGCATCTGTCTCAGTGAGGCCCTTTTGTAGGATGTCCACATCGTTAGGCATTTCGATTATGGCTCCTAGTTTGCAGTCATCTGCGAACTTCGTTAGTCAAAGACCTTCTGTGTTAGCCTGTACTTCAGAGAAGTAGATACCGAACAGGAGAGGACCCAGGGCTGAACCCTGTGGTACTCCACTTGTCACTGGTCTGAAGTCGGATTTGGAGTCTGCTACTTTCACAGTGTGGGTTCTGTCAGTGAGCCAGTTGGCAACCCATCTTGTGACATAGGCATTTATACCTAGTTTAGTGAGTTTATCTATAATTTCAGAGTGGGGGATGGTGTTGAAAGCCTTGGCAAGATCTAGATAGGCTGTGTGAACCACCTTACCCTCGTCTACAGCTTTGGTGACTGTTTCAAAGAAGTCTATCAGGTTTAGGAGACATGATCTGCCTTTTACAAACCCAAACTGGGTGGGGTCCAGAGTTTGGAGATTACCAATGTCTGTTTATAAGTTCCATGATGATACATTCCATGGCCTTGCAGACCAGGCTCGTCAGGCTAATGGGGCTGTAGTTTCCGGGGTCTGTGATGGCTCCCCCCTTGTGGAGTCGGATAACAGTTGCTGTGCGCCATTCAGCGGGCACAAAGCCTGAGGTGAGGCTATGATTAAACATGGTACTTAGGTGGGGTGCCAGTTTGTTCTGTAGTTCGTGTAGAACGCAGCCTGGGATGTTGTCTGGTCCCATGGATGTTGTGTTCTTGGCTTGGAGAGTGTGGTTTTTACCTGTGCAGTTGTGATTACAGGAACTTTGCATTCTTCCGGTATAGAGATGGGCTCTTTAGGGAATGACAGAGGGGTAAAGATAGCACTGAACCTATCTGCTAGGATGTTGGCAATATCAGTTGGGTCTGTATACTTAGAGCAATTGTGCTGTAACTCAGAGCAGATCTGAGTGTTGCCATGGAGATTCTTGACATAGCTATAGAATGCTTTGTGGTTGTCTTTAGAATCAGTGGCGATTTTGTTTTCGTAACTAGCTTTGGAGGATTTTATCAGAGATCGCAGCTTCTTACTAAGGCTGACCAGGGAGCTTCTCCACTCATGGGATTTTACTCTCTTTTGCAACAGTTTCTTCATTTTGCTGTACGGTATGTTTATGGCAGGGGACCACCAGATTGGCTTCCTTTTTTTGGAGGACAGTGTCTTGGTTCTGTTTGGGATAGCACAATCCATGCACTTGTGTAAGTGTTTATAAAGTGCAATTGTGTAGGATTCAGTAGTCGTAACTGTACTGTCCATCTGTATGGGTGTCATGAAGTTCACCACTTCTGTCTTAAGCATGAAGCCGGCTTTGGAGAAATTTTTTACTATGGTTTCCTTAATGGGGGGTGGGGGCAGGATGTGGATATCTAGGGTAATTAGCTTATGGTTGGATCGGACCAATGAGGCGTTGACTTCAGGTGTGGAACACCGATCACTCATGTTGGTAATGACTAGATCTAGGATATTGTTGCCCCTGGTGGGGTGTGGATAAGTTGATCCAGGGCATTAGAGTTTATGAATTCCAGAAAGCATTGAGTGAAGGAGTTGGTACACGAGTACTTTTCCCAGTTAATGGTGGGGTAGTTGAAATCACCCATTATTAGGGTGTTTGGTTGAACCCTACTATTTTCCAGTACATCAAGAAAAGAGGAGTGGGAATTCTGGGGCATGGTGGGGGAGCTGTAGCAAGCTACAATTTGGATTGCAGTTTTGCCCAGAGTTAGTTGCACTTGGATAACCTCGGCTGCATTATGCTGAGCAACTAGCCTGGAGGTGTGGATATCCTTAATGAACATGGACACACCTCTGCCTTTGGTGTTCCAGTCCAGGTTACATGGCCGAAAAGTGTGGTATGAGTTATAGCCTGGCAGTGCAGGGGTGCTCTCTGGAGCCTTGAACCAGGTCTCAGTCTCTGCACAGATATCGATGTTCTCCATTTTAAGGAGTGCCTCGAGTAAGTGCATTTTGAGATTTAAACTTCTAGCATTGAGTAGCATCACCCTCAGTTTTTGCTTGCCTGTTCCTGTTACGGTGGTGAATTTGTCATTTGAACCTTGCCTAAAAAAGGCACTATAGGGGCGGCAAGAACCTTAGCCAGTATCTGGAATCCCAGGGGTGACAGGTGCAGGCCATCTCTGGCAAAGCATTGTGGTTTGCCAACCATGTCATCCCAGGCAGACAGATACTGGATCCCTTTAGAATGATACCAGAAGCTTAGCCAATTGTTGAAGTCAATCATTTTGTCCTTGTACTGCGGTATCATTCTGGGTGATGGCAGAATGCTACTCAGGGCTAGGGTCATACCTGCCTGGGCTACAAGATCAGAGCTCTTCCATGTTGTCCATGATGACTTTAAGATAAGGTATTTGATGATGGAATATTGTTAATACAAATGGAACACAGAACTGTTACAATAACAAAAAAGTGCTCTGGTATTAATAGATATATTCTTGTTATCTACAGAAAAAATATGAATGGAATGAATATGACTTCTTATATGGGCCCAGGCAGAGTTAAGTCTGATGACCAATAAGTATTGGGCAGCCATAAGTAGTGTGCAAATTAAACATATCCCACTGATTGTAGTGCTAGGCTGCATAGCAGAATTTCAAAGACACCATTTCAAACAGATACCAAACAAGTATAAACATATCTGATTGTTAATGCATTTAAACATATTAACTGTATGTAAGTCACCACTGAAAGGTTAAAATACATTCTTCAGAACACTATATGTTTAAGTCCCCATTGTAAGGTCTAAACACATTCCGTGTTACATAGCATTTAATGTGTTCCATTTGTCACTGTAAGGTTAAAATGCACTCTGCAGTACATACTGTTGAAAATTACCTGATCCTTGACTTTGTGTGTATGATGATAATCAACAAGTGCCAAAGACAGAATAACTTCGTCTTCCTCAACCAATGCAAACATTACACCTGTGTCAGTCACTGGATGAATATCAGCTTTCAGCTTCACTGCCCAGTTCTCATCTGCTTTACATCTATCACATGGATGTGCTAAAAGAAAAAACTTTCTATTACATCTTATTAATGGAAGTACAATAAAAATAGAACCTGGAGAAAATACATACCGTGAGTTGATTAACTTCTCAGCAAAATAAAACATACAATCTTTCAGAGACAGTATTCTTTAGAATTGTTACTTGACAAACTTGTCACAATGACATAAAGAAATAAAAGGCTACATGAAAAATGAGTAGCATAGAAAAATCTGGATTTCTCATGGACCAGGGTTCACAGAATCAAGCAATAGCATTCAATGGAACCATACTTCATACTTAATCCAAATAATACTGCTTTTCAGTTCATCCTATGTGCCTACTGTAAATGTGACTGTCACCTATTCCTGCTCTTATAAACTTAGATTCAAGACCTGCACTTCATTTGTACCACACACTACTGCAACTATGTCAGAGAAAAATCTGAAGTAAACACTGAAACTTAGACAATGAAGGCAAGCATCCTGGAGAATCTATGGATCCTGCTCATAAAGTTAAAAAAAAAAAAAAAAAAAAAACACCCCCCAATAAGTAGACAAACCCACAAATTTCACAAAGCATTCTGTAAGCAACACTAACCCTATGCTCATTCACTTTACCACATGTAGAATAAAGTCTCCAGTTTCTAGGATTAGAAAGGGAAAAAAATTAACTGGGCTAAAACATAGAATGTGACACCTAAATTAAAATGGCTGCTTGATCAGAAGTAAGACATACGACCAAGTCATTATTATGTACTGGGCCCATATTCTCTAACCACTTTCTGTAAGATGTAGCAGGACAGGAAGAGGCCCTTTCATCACTACAAATTTCTCAACAATTTTAATATAAGATCTTTGTACTTAATGAATACCATCTAATGCAGTTCTACAAGCTGGTGATTTAGTGTCCGAATCTGGAAACCTAAAGCTAAGAAAAATGCTTTGGATGTTGACACTGTTAAACACTGTCTTAAATTAGAAACTATATCTGGCAGTTAGTGCCGTGGCTAAATGCTCTGGGCTGTTAATGATCTAAAGGCCGAAGGTTTGATTTTCTTTACCTTAATTTATCTACCATGTGAACTTGAGCAAGTCACGTTAACAGACAGGGCTCCCAGTCACGCCTGTAAAGGGACAGTAATGTTCAGTGTACTTACCCAGTTACAAAATGTATAAAAATAAGGTGGGAAACAATGGATTTCTGACAGGATGATAAAATGAATGTACTCTGCAGTAATGAGTGGTATCTTTAGCATGGATACAAAAACATCAAATGAGGCAGTTAGTGCATTTCATTACAGTGAAATAAATATATTTGAATTTCAAAATCAAATATTTTGGGCGACTTAAAACCAACTGAATTTACAACAGAAAAGAAATATACCACACAGATTAGAAGGAAGAAAAACTCAAATACAGATCATGTTTAGAAAGATCTTTAGACAGAGTTAACAAAATGTCAACAACTATGAAATGAGTAATATGTCTTAATTTTACTACACTAGAAAAAGGAAGGGTAGACTTCAGGACTGAGATCAAACCTAATCCCCCCTTTTATTCTTTTCAAAATATAAAATACTCCCTTTAATGGGATTCAAATGAGAACCCCAAACTTACTCTGCCCCATCCTATCAAACCACTTTTCTACATTACACACTATAAACTTACTGTCACCTTTATCCCTACACACACCAACTACAATGTCTTTAATAACTCTTGACCTTGTTTCTGCTTTCTTCCAGACACTCATTTATCAAATATGCGATATAATATTTTCCTTCTCTTTCCTGCAAAATGTTCATTAATATTCTATAATCACAATTAGTCACTGCAACAGGTCTTCAGTTGTGTAAAAAGGATTTATCACTTCTTTTCAAATTTAACAATACTATTACAAAATTTAGGATTTTGTACCCCATATTGTAACCAAAGATTCAGTATTTATACAAAATTACTTTTATCTTTATCTCTCATATTCTTTATAAAAAATGTATCCTAGTCTATGAAGTCTAGGTGAACTATTATACAATGCCAACTCAAAGACGAGAAACGAGCATGCTGATTGGCCAATCCAACCAGTGTGCACATTGTAAATCCAAACTAACCAAAGTAAAAAGTCTGGCTCCTAACGTATCATGCAGTCGTGACTACAAAATAAATAAAAAGTAGTAAAACCCTTTAAACAAAGCAAACACTTCTTCTCTGTTGCTATGTACACTGCCCAAAACAAAGTATGCATTACACCGTTTTATAAGTCACGAACAATGTATCTGTACATCTTCATACCTTCAGCGCTAGCACGATTCTTCTCTCCCTCATTATACATAATACATGCAGTGCCAGAACCCAGATACACTACAAATATCTCTCTGTGCCCGAAAATACAACAGTCAAACCCCTCAATCCACCAGCAGCAGTGACAATAATTACTGTTTACTATATACCGTTCATGTGACCATTCAATTACAATTTCATCGTACAATGAGTTAAAGCCATGACAACCAGGACCAGTCAGAGTCAGGGGGGTGGGGAGTAGTGCTCTCTAGACTTCACCAGCTAGATTTTAATTCTCCACATAATGAACTAGAATTGTCAGACAACTATACACTTGTAAAACATAACTACACACTGACAAAGTCTTCTTGCACATATTATCCCGTTCTACAGTACTTAAACTCTATTTTACTCAGCACCACGCCCCTGTTTAACAATATCCCTTCAAAAACCTGCACAAGCCTTCTTAAACATAAAGACTACAAACTCAGAAAAATCACCAAAACGACAGACACCAAACAAAAAATAATAAATTTAAAAAAAAAAAATGGAAGTAAACTCTGAACTAATAAATGATAGTGAAATGGAAAAAATTTAACAACATACCAGAAACCACAATGAAACTATCAACAAGCAAGGAAGTTCTCCAAATACAAGAACAGGAAGCACTGTAGCATAACACATCCCATAGAGAAGACAACAATGTGACAAGTGATGCACTTCAGAAAGGTAAAAAAACATTTCAAGCATATACCATGCAGAAACCTAACAAAAGACATGCGGAAAACACCCCTAAAGAAATAGAAACACTAGAATTAGAAAAAGAAGAATCAAGTACAAGGAAACAAACAGCGGGTATAAACATATATCAAAACGGGCAAACACAATACTTAGAGAATGCTGCGCTATAGTACGAAACACAAAAGGAGAAGAATATGTAATAAGTACACTTGTATCCCTACGTGCAGGACTCGACAGATATATATAAACCTACCATTAAATAGAAAGATTAGCATAACAACAGATATATATCTAACAAATGCAAATAATGTATTTAAATCAGTAATTAAAAATTACAGAAGACAAGGAAAAGATACAGCAGAACACAACCACCCACTAACAATACAAGAAATAACACAACTGCGAAACAGCCAAGTACTTTCCCAAAACACAGCAGAAGGACTCATCAGAAAAGTCTGGCTTGACATACAACTACACTTTGCAAGACCTGGAAATGAAGGACTACGATGCCTGACAGTTTTACAATAAAGAAAGATAAAGACGGGAAGGACTACAATGCCCAACAGTTTTACAATAAAGAAAGATAAAGACGGCACAGAATATGTAACAAAAAAAAAACACACAAAACATGATGACATCACAAAAACAAACAGTTACTATGAAGATTCATGTTTGAAAACCCCACAGATCCTTTATGTCCAGTAAAAAGTTTCAAAAAAATACCTTCAAAAAATGCCACCTAATACAAAAGCACTGTTTCTCCACCCAAAAAAAACATCCACAACATGTACTGGACAAAATGGAAACATGGACTCAACACAACCTATGGGAATAAATTCTCTTTCAAAAATGTTACCAGAAATATGCACACTAGCAAACCTATCAGAGATACACAAACCACTCCTTAAGAGCAACAGCAGTAACATTACTGTCACAATCAGGGATGGAAGCACGACAAATAATGACTGTGACAGGATATAAAAGTGAAACATCCCTACAATCATATCAACCATCAGTAGAAGAATTCAAAACATGGGGACAAATAATGTCTGGACTACAAGAAACACCAAAAAATCCAATAAATTAAGATAATATCAATAATACAACAGACAAGAGACCAACAACAAAAAAATGAAACTCCATAACACAGAACATCCATACCTTGAAAATGAATCAGAAAAAACACAAGACAAACAACAAATAATAAACTATGGAACAATAAACATCTACAACATAGAAACCCAACAAAATAAGCAAGTAAATTTATATTGGACATATATATTGGATGACTATATTGGATGGCGCAGTGGTGCAGCAGTAGCGTTGTCGCCTCACAGCAAGAGGTTCTCCGGTTCGATTCTCAGCTGGGGTGCCTTCTGGGTGGAGTTTGCATGTCCTCCCTGCATTCGTGTGGGTTTCCTCCGAGTGCTCCAGTTTCCTCCCACATTACAAAGACATGCATCTGGAGCATTTCTCTCCGGGCCTCCGCTAAAAACTGGCTTCGTTCCCAGACTTTCCCAGATAACAAATGTTAAATAAAATAAATAAATACTTGTATATAAACAAACCATATATATATATATATATATATATATATATATATATATGGATCTACTGCTTAACATCGAAAAGACACTTCTCCGACATTAAGCAGTAGACCCTACACTTCAGCAAAAGTCCACTTAAATGAAAGTGCACTTTCGCTGGACTAGTACCCAAAAAAAAAAAAAAAAAAACACTAAAACATGTTTTTGCAGGGGGGCAAGCACCCCTGCACCCCCCCCATGTGGGGGGCTGTGCCCCCGACACCCCTCAACTTAAATATACCAACTCTGAGATTGCACTACAGCAGGAAACATTCTGCCCTGTAGTGTGACTGCCAAAGTCAATGTTCGAAGTTTCACTACTTCGAACAAGTGGGCTCGGTGAAGTGGAATTCGAAGTAGTGAAACTTCGAACAAATTGATGGAACACACACAAAATATATATATATAATCTACATAAAACTAACTATAAGCACAAACTCTCATTACAGATACTACGCTAACAAGAACTCAAACCAACCTCTGAGCATAGACAACCATAAAGTCAGAAGCAATAGAGAAATATAAAAAACTACAACACGAAGACAAACCAAAAGCTTTAAAACTATATCTACTTATATAATTATTTCCAAACAACTCTTGAAAAATGAATAACTTTTATTTATATTAAAAGACAAATAAACAATAAGCACAACGTGAAAGTGTGGACTATTTTATCTCACAAAAAGTGGAAGAATACAAAGTAAAGCAAACAATAACCTAAATAACAAAAACACAAAGATAACACACCACAAAACTAACACCATTGTATAATAGCAATAACCCATGGCTGGGTGTGGGTAATGCTGGATTTACCCACGATTGGCTTTGGTCAGTCACTCTGGCTTCACCCTCATGAGCAAATCACTCCAACCGTGGGTAAATCCAGCATTACCCACACCCAGCCGTGGGTATATTGCTATATTAACCAATTTCAAAAAGTACAGTTGTGTACCTACCATAAATGTAGATCTTCAAGTGTATTCACTGTTGCAGTCATTACACTTGGGTTATCCTGCTGGCAGGCTACCCGCAGTCGGCCTGAATTCCGAAGTCCTGGTCCTGTGTCGGTTGTTGTCGCCTCTTCCCTGACGTTAGAGCGCCAGAGGTATAAAAGATGCAGCCGACGCCATTTTCTTCTTGTCCCAGATGTCAGGTGCCCCCAAAAGGGTAGGTTATAAAAACATTGCTAATAAAAGCATGCACTAACATGCACAATACCTTCATCTACAAGCAAATACACCACACAGGTTGTATAGGATAGAAAAGTACAGAGAAGTCCCAGAAAGAAGGGGGTATGGTGGGTGGGTAACCTGGACTGCAACAGTGAATACACTCGAATATCTACATTTATGGTAGGTACACAACTGTACTATGTTCGTGTTTCACTGTTGCAGTCATTACCCTTAGGTTGAATCCCAAAGCTGAGGTAGGGCAGCTGGGTCTAAATAGCATTAGGAGTGGCTATAAGGCCCTGCAGAACTGCAGCGGCAAAGCCTGTTCTGGATTTAGAGTAAAGAGGTAAGTGGTAGTGCTTGGTAAAAGTGTGAAGTCCAAGTTGCAGCCTCCAAAATATCCTTGGTTGGTACTCCTCTGAGGAAGGCTGCTGAGGTGGCTGCTGCCCTGGTAGAATGTGGTCTAATGCCCTTAAGCACTGATTTGCCATGTTGTGAGTAGCAGAAACGAATGCAGTGTCCTATCCATTTTGAAATAGTCTGCTTTGAGATAGCCTTTCCTTGTGATCCTGCAGCATATATGCCACTAAAATTTGCTCAGTCTTTCCGAAAACTTTAGTTTTGTCCAAGTAGAAGCGCATCTGTCTGTGTATGTCCAAAGAATGCAGAAGTCTCTCCCCTTTATTCTGTGGGTTTGGATAAAAAGTAGGCAAATGAATGGTTTGGTTAAGAGCCATGCTGGACACTAACTTAGGCATAAATGTTGGGTTTGTCCTTAGAAAAACCCTGTCCGGATGGAAGATAACAAAAGGTTCCACAGCCATTAATGTCTGTAACTCTGAGACTCTTCTTGCTTACGTTATTGCTAGGAGCAGAGCTGTTTTCCATGATAAGAATTTTATCTCAGCTGTATTGGGTGGCTCAAAAGGAGGCAGTGTGAGTTTTTCCATGACAAAAGCTCTAGTGCCCCAGGACCTAGCCAGTCATCTGCTATTAACACGGTCGCTCCCCTGCTAACAGTACCTAGCAAGCTCCCTCAGCTTAAAGAACTAAACAGTGCGAGTAGTACAACATGCGGACCGGAACCACCAAACCCTGCATTGAAAAGTTAAAAGGGTCGCTCCCCTGCTAACAGTACCTAGCAAGCTCCCTCAGCTTAAAGAACTAAACAGTGCGAGTAGTACAACACGCGGACCAGAACCACCAAACCCTGCATTGAAAAGTTAAAAGGGTCGCTCCCCTGCTAACAGTACCTAGCAAGCTCCCTCAGCTTAAAGAACTAAACAGTGCGAGTAGTACAACATGCGGACCGGAACCACCAAACCCTGCATTGAAAAGTTAAAAGGGTAATAACCCTAACTCTTAACTGATGTATTAATTGAACTGTAGCTGGGTCCAGCACTAGAAATTCCCTCAAACAGCCCTACTGTAAACTGCGCCAAAATAGCTAACCTTAGCCTTAAAAACTAAAAACCCTCAGTCGCTAGTGTATTTAAATTCATCTAGTGACTACCTTGCAGCTAACCCTCCTGCAAAACAGTAAATTAAGGCTACATTAAAACTCACGACCTGCATAACAGGGCCTATTAAACTAAAGCTAATTTAGAAATTCAAACCTGCCTAAAAGACCAATTGGAAGTAATAGTACACCCACCTTGCAACCTCCAATCACTGGCAACTTGGAAATCTGGTTAAGCCACTGAACCGTGGTTACATATCACTCCCACACTACCCGCCATTTTCAAAGCTCTAGTGCCCCAGGACCTAGCCAGTCATCTGCTATTAACACGGTTTGTAAATATCTTGTAAATATCTTATAACAAGTATCATATATCGTAATGTTGCTTGATTTTCTGAAATTATTGCTGCTATAGAGAACAATGCATAGATCTCTGCTCTGTACCTAATTTGATATCTACGAGTGGTATAGACTAACGTTACACATTGTAGAGTTGTTAAGCTTGTACTTAGCTGTTTAAACTACCACATGGCTCATACTTGTTGTTAAAAAAGGCCGCTACAAACCAGAGTAAAGATATCGACAGTGCTTGAATTGTACACCACTATTTAAATTATCGCGCGGTTATATGTGATTACGTTTGGAGAATTACGGCTCAAAGGTCGCAGCATATCACGCTGTAACCTGGAAAACCTACAGGCTGTATCAATAATTCCTGTTTACTAATTACAAGTGTGGTTGAATGTATTAGCAGATATTTAGGCGAGCATGCTGTAAGGCAATATGTTTTTTTTTTTTTTTTTGTAATATTGGAACTGTCGACTAAAATATGAATATAACTATATAAGGGGACGCTACTCATTTAAAGGTACGGGAACTTTATACTTGCAACACTGCTGCCTGCTAGTAACTATTACAAATCTATCCCCACAGGTCACTCCCCTGCTAACAGTACCTAGCAAGCTCCCTCAGCTTAAAGAATTAAACAGTGCGAGTAGTACAACACGCGGACCGGAACCACCAAACCCTGCATTGAAAAGTTAAAAGGGTAATAACCCTAACTCTTAACTGATGTATTAAACGAACTGTAGCTGGGTCCGGCACTAGAAATTCCCTCAAACAGCCCTACTGTAAACTGTGCCAAAATAGCTAACCTTAGCATTAAAAACAAAAAACCCTCAGTTGCTGGTGTATTTAAATTCATCTAGTGACTATCTTGCAGCTAACCCTCCTGCAAAACAGTAAATTAAGGCTACATTAAAACTCACAACCTGCATAACAGGGCCTATTAAACTAAAGCTAATTTAGAAATTCAAACCTGCCTAAAAGACTAATTGGAAGTAATATTACACCCACCTTGCAACCTCCAATCACTGGCAACTTGGATATCTGGTTAAGCCCCGCTCCGCTCGGGCTCACTTCACGCCCCACCCTGCCCCCAAATTCCACCCGCCCCTACTATTGCTTAATTTATATCTCACTGGCCACTCCCAATTCCACCACAACCAATCACCTACAACCTGTATTACAACCTCAACCTACCCCATCTGCCAATACTAGTCTCCCTCCTCACCAATACTCTCATACTAGTTCCAAATCTTAACATACTACAATGTCTATCTCCACACCTTTATTGCTAACCTTTCTGCCATCCCTGCTAATCATCCCATATCTACTCTCATCCTATGAGAACACGGTACACCTTGGCTTTCAGTACCCCAGATTCCAGACCTCAACACCTTCACTTATACACAACATTCTCAACCTCATCCCTCCCAGATTCTTAACCCACCCAATTATGTCCCTACCAGACCTAAATACATCCGCTACAAACTAAGGTACTATCATAATATTCTACTCAAGATCTGGAAACTCATAACTAGGCTAAAAAACAACCTCACCATGGATGGTGACATCCACCCAAACCCGGGTCCAACCACTACTACTACCTCTATTCCCTCCACCAACTCACCAACCAATATAGGCCCCTCACATAGACCCTTAGACTCCCTGCTGGCCTGCCATCTGAACATCAGGAGCATAAATAACAAAATCCAGCACCTACATGCCCTCATGGCAGTATATTCACCTGATATACTCGGCCTCACAGAAGCATGGCTAAAACCTGCCACTAAGGACAATAAAGTCTGGGTACAACATGTATAGGGTTGATCGCACCCAAAAAAGGGCGGAGGGGTAACAATACTCTACAAGTCCACCTTATCTGTCATCATAGCCAACCTACAACCCCCCCCCCCTATTCAACAATGTTGAAATCATTATCACAAAGCTACACATTAACAACCATAAAAGCATAAACATTGTTTGTGTCTACATCCCCCCGGGAAAGAACACAGACACCCTTGAGGAGTTCCTAACCTGGCTCAACATCAACCAGCCGCAGGAAACCATAATTCTAGGGACTTCAACATTGACTGGAAAGCCTGCTCCTCTCAATTCTTAACAACCCATGTAAACCTCCAAGGATTTACCCAAACCATAACCTCACCCACTAGGCTAAGCAAATCACAAGACAAAGCTAGTACCCTGGACTGGATACTCATCAATAACTCTCCAAATCTCTATATGGCAGGCACCGTACCAGATGATCTAAGTGATCACTGCCTCACATATATACTCAAACTTAAGATTAACTACTATCATCAACCCACCTATAGAACTATAAGAAGCAACAGAAACTTTGATCCCCAAAAATTTAACAATAAACTAAAGGCATGCAACTGGTCTGCCCTAAAAAGCCTCCTGCTAGATGAAGCAGTCAATTACTTCAACTTCAAATTCCTGGCTATACTCTACCTTCATGCCACCAGTCGTACTAGTAGAACCAAGGTCAATATTGCACCTTGGCTCACCAAAGAAACTTGGGCTAAATTTGCATTAAGAAATAAAGCATGGGACACCTACCGGACTACTAAAACCCAACCTGACCATCTATTATTTAGGCAACTAAGAAATGATGCCAAAAAATCTGTAACTATAGATAAAAAGAAATACTACTACCGCCTACAACAAGTACACAAAACTAAACCTCAGAAATTCTGGGCGGGAATAAACCAACTCCTCCACCCAGGACAAACCACCACCCCAAACCTATCTACCATTAATCAAAATCCCCCAGAAAACATTGCCAACTCCTTTAACACCTTCTTCACTGAAACCATCCAAACTTTAGCAAACCAACTCACACCCACTGGTTCTAATCCTAACACAACCAATTCCAAACCTATAACTCCCTTCAGTCTCCAACCAGTTCCCACTCAACTCATTAAGACCCTACTTAGGAAACTAAGTCCCACCACCCTGGCTGTCGACCTCCTCCCAGCGGACTACTTACAAAAGGCTGCAGATGCAATTGCATACCCTCTCTCTATCCTTATTAACCGATCCATATCAGAAGCCATAATCCCCGATATATGGAAAATCTCACATGTCATACCACTTCACAATGGGGGCAGTTCCAACTGTCTAACTACAGGCCCACAGCCATTTTGTCACCACTAGCTAAGATCATGGAAAAGTGTGTTCATATTCAACTCATGAAATATCTCACACAGAACAAACTTCTATCCAACTTGCAGCATGGCTTTAGGCCTAATCACAGCACCACAACAGCCCTTCTCTCTTTCTCAAACACTATAAACCACAATCGTAACAATAACAAACTGTCCTCTGCTCTCTTTCTAGACCTGTCCAAGGCCTTTGACATGGTGGATCACAAAATGCTAATGAAAAGCCTAGAGGCCTACAACTAAGGTAGTACAACTTAAACAGGCCCTCCAATGGTTTGAATCCTACCTACAAGGTAGGCAACAGGCTGTACTGTGGCAGGGAAAACTCTCCTCACACCTTCCCATCAGACTTGGAGTCCCCCAGGACTCAATACTAGGTCTCCTACTTTTCTCCATCTTTATAAATGAACTTAGCACAGTCATACCAGAGGCCACCTGCATTCAATATGCAGATGACTCTACCTTGATATGCTCTGCCTTCACCCCAGCAAAACTTACCACAATAACCCAAAGCACCTTCAACAAGGTTGAAAACTGGCTACTAAACCAATGCCTAATACCAAATCCCAACAAAATTAAGTTACTTCTTTTCACCCCAACATATAGGACCACCACACCACTGTTCAACATAACAGCTAATAATGGTACCATCATCTCCCCAGCAACACAAACTGTTGGGTGTCACGATCGACAACAACCTCAGGTTTGATGCTCACATCAATCAAACCATAAAAACTATCAGATAGGATCAAATCATTCCTCACCCCGCAAGCTAGAATTGCAATTGCCCGCTCCCATCTCCTATCTACCCTTCTCTATGCCTCCCCTCTCTTCTCCCACCCCAATAAAACCGATGTTAATAAACTGTCATCATGCTACAACCACATTGCTAGATTTGCAACTGGCTCACCCCACCGTACCCACCACTGCCAGAACCTGAATCTCCTGGGTTGGCTGGAACTACCCACCTCCTACAACTCAACCAGCTCAAAGTTGCCCATAAAATCCTCCACCATTCAGACAATACCCCAGCCCTAAGAAACATAGTCTGCCCTACAGCAACAATCGAACACTCCGCTCATCCACCAAACTCCTAGTACTTACAATCAAATCCAACCATGCTGCAGGCGACTCCCTCTTCGCCAACTCTGTCGGTAAATACTGGAACTCACTACCAGATGATATTACCCTAGAGTCTTCACCAACTACATTTAAACACAAAGTTAAAAGCCACCTCAAATCACACTGGATATGTCCCTGTACCAACCTGGACTAGGACCCCGCACATCCCTCCACTTTTAGCCAAGGCGATCCTTTATGTTAGCTATTCTAGGTATTGCTTGTGTAAATAAAAAATTCTTAAATCCAAGGTAATATGTTATCTTAACTATGGCATTTAATTGAAAAGTATGCCTCAGGCCTCATGGATGGATGCATGTACTATGTCTACAATAAGCTTGTATGTGACCTCAGTTTACTGGATTATCTATTTTGTAATGCCTATAACTTAGGCCTATGTTCCTACTATTTGTAATTTTGTAATTTGTATAGGTAATTTGGAGCTTTTCTCCCCGGGACTCCGCTGAAAATGGACAAGTATCCAGTCGGACCATCCCGGTTAACAAATGTAAAATAAAAAAATAAATAAATAAAAAATAAAAATTGAGGTCCCATGCAGGTATTGGTGCTCTCCTTGGAGGTCTTATGTTTTTGGCCCCCCTGAGGAACTGCCTAAGCAATGGATGTGAAAAAATTGGTGGTTCTGTATTGTAATGAGCTGAAATGGCAGAGGCATAGATCTTAACTGATAAGAAGGATAGGCCTTTGTCCAGCATCTCAGTCAGATATTGTAAAATCTGAGGAATACCTGGTATAAGCGTGTCAATTCCTTGCACCTGGTTCCAAGCACAGAATCTCTTCCATTTTTCTGCATAAGATTTCCTGGTGCTGGGCCTCCCTGGCCTCCAAAATAACACCCATAACCGCTTAAGAGAGAGGTGTATTCTGAATGGTTACACTATCTGCCATGCAGCTAGATTTAGGGTTCTGAGTTGGCTGTGCAGGATCTGATTGTTTTGTTGGGTCAGCAAATGAGGAATTTGAGGCAATGTCCAGGCTGGGCCTTGAGACAAGCTCCTTAGGATTGGGTACCAGTGTTGTCGTGGCCAATCTGGGGCAATTAGTATAATTTGTGGCTTCCCTTGTCTGACCTTTAGGAGTACCTTTGGGAGGAGAGGCAGTGGAGGAAAGGCATATATTGTAAGGTTGTTCCAGCTGAATGACAAGGCATCCACTTTCCATGCTTGTTTGTGATAAGTCCCTGTGCAGAATCTCTGAAGTTGGCAGTTGTGAGGGGAGGCAAAAAGATCTATGTCTGGGCATCCCCATTTCCTTGTTATCATGCTGAAGATTTGTGGATCTAGTTTCCACTCATGAGGATCCATGAGGTTTCTGCTTAGTTCGTCTGCCAGAGCATTTGTTTTTCCTGGCAGGAATTGTGCTTGCAGGTGTACTTGGTAGGTCAATGCTGTGCTCCACAAAATCATGGCTTGTCTGCAGAGGGGGTAGGAATGTGTGCCCCCCTGCTTGTTTATGTACCACATAACTGTGGTGTTGTCCATCTTTATCAGCAGCTGTCCTGGATGAAGTAGGTCCTTGAAGGCTGTCAGGGCATTTTGTACAGCTAGCATCTCTTTTTGATTGATGTGAAGATGCCTTTGGCTTGGGGGCCATGTGCCCTGAATACATTTTCCTGCCATGTGGGCCCCCCCAGGCAAAATCTGACGCATCTGTTGTTAGTGTTTGCCTGGCTGTGGGTAAAGTGAATGGCTGTCCCTTGTTGTGGTGACAGGCCTGTGCCCACCATCGAAACTCCTGTTGCAGGCAGGGAATGAGTGAAATTAATGATTCCAGGCTGTGGCAATGTTGAGTCCAAACACTTTTTAGATACCATTGTAGTTTCCTCATAAGCAGCCTTGCATATGGAATTAGAAGAATGCAGGATGCCATGTAGCCCAGAGCCTGCAGAACTTTTCTTGCAGATAACTGGGTCTTTGTTGCCATGCTTTCGAAGTAAGAAGTCAGTTGCCTTTGTTTGTCTGGCGTGAGATAAGCCATCTGGGCAGTTGTATTTAAGCTTGCACCCATGAATATAATCTCTTGAGAGGGTACTAGTTTTGATTTATTTTCGTTTACTGTGTACCCTAGGCAAATTAGTAATCTTTTTACAAATGCAGGTGCTTTAGTAGAATGTCTTTGATCTCTGCTTGAATAAGGCAGTCATCCAAGTAGGGATATATTTGAATCCCTCTTTGTCTGCAAAATGCAATTACTGGTGCCATGCATTTTGTGAAGACCCTGGGCGCAGTAGATAAGCCAAAGGGCAGTGCAGAGAATTGGTAGTGCATTGAGCCAGCTATGAATCTGAGATATCTTCTGCAAGATTGTCTGATTGGGACATGCAGGTATGCCTCTGAGAGCCAAAGTTACAAGCCAAGCCTTCTTTCCCAGCATGGGCAGAAGCTGTTGCAGAGTCAACATTTTGAATTTTGGTACGTCCAGAAAAGTATTTAGAATAGACAGGTCCAGAATTGGTCTCCATGCTTTGTCCTTTCTTGGTACTAAGAAAAGTCTTGAGATCCTTGTCCCTGCTCCTGTTGTGGCACAGGCTGAATGGCCCTCATGTCCATGAGAGATGTTACTTGTTTTTGTGCCTCTGCCCATTGATTGTGTGGGCAGGTCTGGCATACCGTTTGCCTTTGGAAAGGTGTGAAGTGGTAAATGTAGCTCTGAGAGACTATGTTTAGGACCCATTTGTTCTGTGTGATTGTGTGCCAATTTTGTGAAAAAAGTTCTAGTTTCCCCCAAGGGTGCTGCCAAAAGAGAAATGCTTGGCACTGGCAGAGGGAAGTCATTGGGACTGTTTCCTATATGGCTGTGATTTGTCTTCTCCACTTTTGGAGGTAGAAGCACCCCATTGTTTGGGCCTGTATGAGCCCTGGGGCTGTTGCCTTCCTCTAGGGTGTCTGTATCGGCCTCTTTGTGGCCTGTCTGACATGGGAAAGGACCAATTCTTAGAAGGCCAGTTCCTGCTAAATCTGGGTGGCTGTACCTGTAAGAAATCCTTCACTGTCTGCATAGATTTAGCTTTATCCTCCATTTTTCTTCAACACCTCTTCTGCCTTAACACCAAACAATGTATCATGCTGTAATGGAGCATCCAATAATTTTGCTTTGACATGATCAGGCAGAGTCTGTTCCTTTAACCAAGCATGCCTTCTAATAACAGAACCTGTTACAGCGCCCCTGCAAGAGGCATCTAGTGAATCATAACCACATTGCAAAGTATGTTTTCCCACTTGTTCAGCTGCATGCAATAAATCCTGCAATTCTTTGTTCTCAGAACATTCAGAATTTGTCAACATTTTCTGTTTTAACAAAGACATTAAGCATTGCTGATATCTGAGCATACGAAACTGACAATTTAAAGCCCTTACAGCCAGGGTAGCAGAAGTGTAGACTTTCTTCCCCCATCTCTCCAGTGCCCTTGAATTTCTATCTGCGGGGACAGGGCTTTTAGCAGTAGCAGCCTTGACCCCTTTGGGTCCCTGAGAAATTGTTTCTGGGTCAGCAGCAGGGTTTTTATATAGAAATTTATGAGAATCTGGAACCCTGTAGTATCTGTCCGGCTTAACAGGTGCAGGAGGTAAAGAGTCAGGAGACAGGCCGGACTCTGAAAATACATCATCTACAATGTCTAGAACAGGTGGAATTGCAAGAGGTCTGTGCTGAGGTAGTAGAAGAAAGTCTCTTAAGTCTTTTCTTAGAATCTGAATAATCTTGGCTCTCCCAGTGGAAATGCTCCCTCATGGTATGCAGGGTTTCCCCAAATGAGTAATCCTCAGGAGGAGAAGCTGAAGGAATAGAATCTTCAGCATAAGAATCCTCATAGGGAGGAATAGAGTATCCCTGTTCTGAAGAGGAGTCAGAGGAAATGGAAACCTGATCAGAGGATTTCAGTATCTTGTCTAGGCCTCTTATCAGGAGGGGGATGGGAACCCCTGATCAAAGTAATTAGGTCTTCGGCCATTTTGAGCCTCTTTTTCTTAGGCATAGAAGTCTGTCCTGGAGAATGCTGTACTTGTTTCCTTGTCTTTAAAACTGTTTTAGACTTTGTCTTGGATGCTGAAGTAGGTTTGATATAAAGCTGTGTAGGTCTGAAAACACCCTCAGAAGCCGATGCCTGCTCAGCTGCTCCGGACCCATCTGAGGGATTAGTTTCCGAAGGGCCAATACCTTGGGTATCCAGAGGCCTAGTTGTCTCCATGTGGGAGTCAGAGGCAGCCTGTGGCTCTGAGGTAGCGGGTGTCAGGGGCTGTGAAAGCACCTCACTGAGCACCGGCGACTGGCCTAGAAGAAGCTTCATCGGTTTTGGACCTCGGATGCCTGTCCTTTTCTTTCTTCTTGCGCTTTTTATGAATTCCAGTCATTGGTTGCTCTGACGGCATTATATAGTTAAACCTTTGGCCAAAGTAATAAAAGCAAAATCGTACCGACACGTAATAGTGCGTTGGTTAAATCTAGCACAAAACCGACAACTAGCAACATCGTGGTCAGGGCCTAGGCAAGGAATACAGTAAGAATGAAAATCCTTATGAGGTATTTGCTTCCCACAAGAAATACAATTATTAACTTTTTCTGACATCGGTCTGGAGCAAGAAAAAAGTTTCCCCAATGGGGTACTTAGCTTTATAGAAGACTTTGGATTTGAAATTCAGTTTCAAAAATCTCAGGAGTCGGACGACCAGCACTTGCGAACTGCTTTTGCTTCGGGCACCGTGAGGTAAGAAAGACTGAAGAAAATGGCGTCGGCTGCATCTTTTATACCCCTGGCGCTCTGACGTCAGGGAAGAGGTGACAGCAACCGACGCCGGACCAGGACTTTGGAATTCAGGCCGACTGCAGGTAGCCTGCCAGCAAGATAACCCAAGTGTAATGACTGCAACAGTGAAACACGTGAAACATCTAAATTTAACTTCAAAACAGAAATGTCCTTATTTAATTATTCCCTCTGCTCTTCGGAGCAACTATGAACATCTAAATTATACTTTTTACCAATGACAGATGTCCTAAAATGTTTCTGATAAAGTTAAAAAATAGCTTACAATCAATATGGTATCATTTTTTTCATACCATTTATATCTGTAATGCCATACACAATGGATTTAGACAACTACATACTTTTTTTCCCAAAAATGGAGAAATGTGTCCTTTTAACCCATGAACAGTACAAACTTGTCTGGCCCATAAATTATTCATGTTTTTCTTATGGAGGTAAATTTTTCAAAATCTTACATAGCTAGAAAATATTGTTGTTTGGCCACAACATGCTGGCATTTTTTTAAAAAATCTAAATAATCAATTGTAAATTTGTCTTTAAAAAACAGCCACCAGTCTTCTCATGATGCATAAAAAGTATACCTGGTAAAATAGTCATCACACAATTTACATACAATACCTTGAAAATCTGAACTTGCAACAGATGCCCCACTAACCTCTTATAATCCTTAACCAATATAAATGTTGGTGTCTTCTCCAAAGGTAGCCAGAATTGAATAATTACAGACAAACGTGCACATAAAATACTCCTGTTACAGTCAATCACACCCTCTGGATAAGTCATTTATACACCTCTGCAATATGTAGTTCTTCTGTCTTTACTAAAATTAAGTTTCCTTCTTCAAAATTACACTTCAACACAAAATAACCTCATACATGGTATGAGCATCCAAAGAGGATTTCTTTCCTCTAAGATTATAATTACTGTGGGAGATTTTAATTTTATCAGAGTTAGTAATGATAAAGGGTATAATAAAAAAATTTAACCTATCTTGAAATGTAACTGATGCTTAAGCAAAATTAAATGAAAACATAGCTCCATATAGAAGTGTATACAGTCAGACTCTTCCAACAGATATGGCTGACACATCCAATACAGCTACACCTCTATCCTCATGATGTAATGCAAAAATCAGAGCAAGTTTCATAATCTGTTGACCAAAATTCCAGCCACAAATGCTCAAACTGAAGTTTCTGTAGAGTATTTAAATGCCTGATATCAAAGCAACTAAAATATTTTTTGCCTGTACTCTCTCACACCAATCTATAATTATCAACCTTGAGAAATCCTCTTGAATACTATTTACATTTAGTGATACTAATGTACAGTTTATTTTCCTTTTATTTGTATTAGTGAAAAAAGGAGTATGTTT
The DNA here is from genome assembly GCF_019279795.1 of Protopterus annectens. Taxonomy (NCBI): domain Eukaryota; kingdom Metazoa; phylum Chordata; order Ceratodontiformes; family Protopteridae; genus Protopterus; species Protopterus annectens. Next base: position 1,309,830,432 of record NC_056735.1, on the reverse strand, counting down.
TTCTTTTATCTTCTTCTACCTTTGACTCATTTTATTACTGTAATATCAGCTCTTTTCTCCATCAATCTCTGTCATCTCCAAAATCTTCCCCTTCTGAACTATGGACTGCAAATCTAGTCTCTCTGCACCTGTTGAACCAATAAGGCTCATTCTGATCTAAGATGACATCCGCTTATTGTGAATCCACCTGCATGTTTGCCCAGAATATGCACATGTATGGTGTAACACCATCACAACAACCTACCTAGGCTTATCTTTCTAAATCACATTTTGTGCAATGTAATATACACTGTTTTGCAATATGCCCCTTTCCTTTACACTGTCCACAAACACTCTGTGGTCAAACTCCAATTAACTGCGCAAAAGACCACAAAAATGTTATTGTCCAAAACAACACAGTGAATCTTCACTTCTCAAAATGTCCACAACACTTGACAAATGCTTAATTCCACCATGTTCCATTTGCAAAGTATCCCGGATTCCAGCAGTCAATCCACAACAGTTGACATGACAAAGTCTTATTGACTGCAAACACAGTATGAAATTTTAAGTAGAATGGCAATAATATATTTTCTGTAATATTCAATTATTGAAATTGCAGCAACAGCTTCCATTTCATGTTAATTTTGTTGGGGAGCTGCTATGAAACTGCTTCAAGGAAACACAGTATTTTTATTATCAACCAAGTAAAAATCTTTCCGCTAAAACCACATTTTTAAAAGTGATTTTGTAAAAAGTTTCCTTTGCCTCAAACCCCAAAAGGCACAAAAATATAGTCACATACCTCATAACAATCAACAGACTTTTGCAAAGGAGTTTAACAACTGGCTTCCTTATGCCTTTGAAGGGTGCTTTCTTTTCATTCTGTGTCACTTATAAATGTCCCTTAACAGCTGCAGCATATGAACCAAATTCTCCTTCTACAGGATCAAACTACAGTCAGTTTGTGTTAACCACACCACGCTTTCTGCTGAAACAAATACATGAGACTGCCCCAACTACACAATTCTCAGCTTCTCGTTGCATCATTGCACAGCATCTGTCAAATGTTTCTCCATAGGAAAACTCCCAAACATCTCTACGTTCTGCTTCATTTAGAAGATGAAGTAGAACTTCATCTTCCAAACATCTGGCTGACAGCTCTATAATTTGTACAACGTTTTCCACAGTAACATTTTTTTTCATTCTGATTAATATCAGTCAAAATCTTCCCATTCTGTTCAGAGTCTTCCATCCTACTGCTCCAGCTCTATTGCCTCTGCACTGGAAATGATGGAATGTTTAACTAGTGTAAGTGGAAGTTCCCCAGTGCCCTGGCCAAATTTCCCCTAGTCAGTATGAATGCTACACCTCTGGTCTCCCCTGAAAAGAGGACACTGGCCTAGTGGGACTAACCTGATGAAATAAATAAATAAATATGGCTGACGTGCTCCTTCATACATCTTGGAAGGTTTTGACTTCATTTTTTTACTACTGCAGCTTATGTGGGTTTGTGTGTACTGTCAGGATCACAGACATCTGCACATCCATGCATCTCTTGCAGCTTGACATTTGTGTTCAGTAATAACAGATTGTCTGTTACTGTGCTGCCTCAGGATATGTAAGGAGATTAGGCTGATCATGGTAAATGAATTAGGCTGTGGCTCTACAACTGCTGGCATGACAGCTATGGTGACATATTAGCTGAAAAGGCTTGCTGTAGTGGTGGCAGTAGGTTATATTCTTAAGCTGTCTTAGGTACATAGGTGCCTGACCTCTAGTGAATCTTCCACACCAAGAGGTTTCCTCATTATTTGTTTTTGGAGCCAGTATATATATGTATTGGATTTGAGAGACTTCGAGGGACACCAAGGAAACTCTTTCATATACACAGAAATCAAGTTTTGTCAACTCCTCTTTATGCAACAAGTAAATAAAAATTATTCCAAGACAGTACACTAGATGCATCCATTTAATATTATCATTCTGAATTATATTCTATACACATCACACAGCAGTAAAATTGTATCTCCTTCTCACCAAAACAGATGGCAAAATATCTGCAGAGTTATGCAATCTACAGCCATTTTCAGAAAGTTTACAGATAGAAGTACTTTTTCTAGAGCTCACTGGTGAGTTCCTGAGTATAAATTACAAAGAGCAGTGAAGGCAACCTACAAAAGCTAAAGTGACTAAATACTATCTTGCTTCCTTGTAACTGAATGTTGGGGTGTTAAAAATCTTGGCTAACACTAAGTGGATACATAAGTGTAATACTATTGGGGCAAGAAGACTGACACTGAATATAGAGGAGGATGATATATTCCAGCAGAAGCAGGTATCTATACATGTGTGTATGTGCTTTAATACCAAGCAGGAGCACAATGTTGTTGTGTCTTTCGGCTTTTCCTGGTTAGGGGTCACCACAGCGGAACTCCGGTCTGCTAATGATTGGTAGTTGATTTTTACGTGCCGAGTTACCAGCCCTGATGCACAACCTTCAACGAAGGTATGCTCATTCACGCATGTCTACACGCAGAAGACGCTCTAGCTGAGAATCGAACCAGACAGCGTCTTACTGTGAGGCGACAACGCTACCGCAGCACCACCACTATGGGTACACCAAGCAGGAGCACAACATAACCTGAAAATACATGCTTATACTTCATAGAAGCATCTGACATGGTGCTATAAAGTAGAACACCATGATGTAGACCAGGAATCTTTCAATAAAGGTCCCAGTACTCAAAACACAGGACTCTGCAAGTTGGTTTGATGAGACCAAAAAAAAAAAAAACTTTCACATAAAGAGATGAAAACATAATAATAAACATAGACTGGTACTTATCAGAGTTGAAAGGAAACAAAAATAGGTTTAATGGAATCACCAGATTTACTCTAATATACTTTTGTACTTGGGGAATATGCCAAGAAATATCATCTTAAGGCTGTATGCGGAAGGCTAAATGGCCCACATACAAAATGACAATACAGCAAAGAAAACCATGACAGTAACTATTATGTGTTTATTTTGAAGAAGCATAAGAAATACGTCACGTAATCACCTACTCCACTGATTACTTTCTTAGTAGTGATGGTCACGGCAAGCCTCACAACATGCTGGAGACAAAGATGATTATTCTAAAAGTAGCACCTTTTTTTCTTTTTTTGTAGTGTGACAAATTCAGACAAATACAGTTTTCCAACGACAAAGACAATACTTACTGTAATTAATGCTGAACGATGCAAATCCTTTTCCTGGGTAGTAGGATCCTTTTTCTACTGAAGCAAAGCACTGCATTTTTTCATTCAATCTCACAGTTTCCTGGATAGTAGCATCCTCTCCACTCAGAAAATTCCACCCCTTCATGCAGCCATCCATGCGAGGATTGATCTAATGCAAAAGTAAATGCAGGTTACCATCGATCTACTTCAAAGATTCAACGGGTGACAAACGCACTAATGTTCTGATATGTGAACCTAGCAACTGGTTAAGGAAAGTCTTCATAAGCACAATATTCCTTTGCTCATGCATTCATTTCATAAAATACTTATGCATGTTATTGTAAGACTCAAGTTACCATACAAGTAGTGCAGAATTTGCTGCAGTTTCTTTCAGGTATGATGTCCAAAAATATTAATGTCCAACGAACATGAAATTGTATCAGATTCATACATTCTTGTGAAGTTTACAGCAAAGTCCATCAAGAAAAGCATCCTTATCACCCAGTATTGGGTATTGTTGTCCCCATATATCCAGGGTGAAAATCTGTGATTACCAATCTGACTATTCAGACAGGTTTTAATGACTGGCAGGGAAGTGCTCTGCTTGTTATTTAAGGGGGAACCAATTCTAGAAACAGGGGCTATATTGTGCTGAGTACCTGTCTTGCCAGCTGGTACTGTTACAGTTTAGTGACAGTACAGGTTTAGAGCTCTAGAAAAGTTCTTTTTACAGCGAATATTTAGGTGAAGAACTTCAAAAAGTGCAGGGTCATTCATAACACGGAAGGCTAAACACAGATCACTCTTCAGCCGATACAAGGCTGAAGTAAAAATAAAACCTTGACCACCAGGTAAACCTGGAATATTCAGGAACTATTCTAAGGCTAACCTCCTGCTATTAAGTGAGAACCTGGCAAAATTTCAAGCCCCCATAAACCCTGAGAACACTTCTGCCTATGCAGAACTGTTCAAAGAAACCCTCTACAAGCATGTTAATAGCTGCATAGAGGCAGCTGTACCCACCAGGAAGAAGTACAAAACTAACTCAAAAAACAAGCCACCCTGATGGAATCACAAAATCAATCGGCTGTAGAACAGGAGGAAGAAAATCATGGCAAAAATTAGGAGGTGCAGCACACAGCAGAATAGAAACACTCTCATCAAACTAAACAACCCAGAGGACAAATAATGTCTACCAAAGCCAAATTTGAGGTTAGTTTGGCCTCCCAGGCCAAGGACAACCACAAAGCATTCTTTAGCTATGTCCGTAACCTCAAAGGCAATACACAATTGTGTGTGCAGAGCTCACTGTAACCGGAGCGCCACCTATACTGAGCCAGAAGATGTAGCAAACCTCCTGGCTAACAAATTCAGCTCCAACTTTACCCCTCTCTCCCCCTCAACCTTCCCTATCATCAAATATAACTGCCCCTAGTCTTAACTAGGGAATAGGTCTTAATGCTCTCTCAAAGACCAAGAACACTGCATCAATGGGCCCAGACAATATCCCAGGATGACTTCTAAATAGCATGAAACATGACCTATTAGGGCCTCTGGAATTACTATTTAACTGAAGCCTCCAAACATGCTTCATGCCTCATGAATGGAGAAAGGCAACAATCATCTCTCTGCACAAAGGTGGGCCATCTACAAAACCATAAGTCTCACTAGTCTTACATGTAAAGCCATGGAAAAAAAAAATATCATGGAAATTATCAACAGAAATATAATAAACCTCCAGGCACTGGACCCAACCCAGTTTGGTTTCATCAAGGGCAGATGATGCCTACTCAACCTGGCTGACTTCTTCGAGAAGGTTACCAAAGCAATGGATGAGGGTAAAGTCATTCACACTGCTTACCTTGACCTGGCTAAGGCATTTGACACAATACCCCACTCAGGTATTGTTGACAAACTCAAGAGGTCAGGTACAAACCCATATGTCACCCAGTGGATAGCCAACTGGCTCACAGACAGGACCCAGAAAGTTAGAATTGGGGAGTCCACCTCTACAAAGAGGCCAGTCACAAAAGGAGTCTCTCAGGCATCAGTTCTTGGATCGCAAATTAGGAGCTGTTAATGAATCTCACACTGACACAAATGTTCTCCAGGAGGGGCTGACACAGACAAACAAATCATGCCAGAGCCTTGGACTAAAACTAAATGCCAAGAAATGCATTATAGTATCCTTTGGAAAGTCATCCATCCCTGGTAACTATCATATTGACAACACACCCCTTAGACTTGACCCAGTAGTCAGGGACTTAGGGACACACAAAGATAGATAGTAATCTAGTCTTTGACCATCATGTGTCTACAGTGGCGAGGAAATCATGCTATGCTGTGCAGCTTATAAACAAGGGTATGGCATCTAGTCCAAGGAAGTCATTGTGCCACTGTATTCGGCATTCATCCAACCTATCATTGAGTACGATGCCTCCTTTGGTATGTACCTAATCAGGTATATCCATTAAATGGAATGTCCACAGAGGTTCCTCACTAAAAGAATACAGGGCATTAGTAAGGTGTTCTAAGCAGACCACCTCAAGACCCCATTCCTGTATTCTGTCTCCTACGGGTCTTTGAGGGGAGCTCTATGCCTGGTATACACGGCAGTTGTCAGACCCCGACTCTGATGGACCTCCTGCATATCCCCAAAACAAACAGCAGAATTACCTGTTCTAAAGACTTCAACCTTGCCTGTGATATAAACAGGATCTGATGGAGAGATAGACATGTATCCCAAAGACTACCTCGTCTATGGAACAGGCTCCCCCATCCATGAAAAGCACAGTTCCTCCCTAACCCAATTCAAGTGCAACTTGGATAATTAGATGAGAAACTGGAAATTCATCCCTGGTTTGGCACCAATGCCTCTAATGGACAGAGGTAACCTGTAAATGGTTCATCTCCCAGGCCCATGCTTACACTTATCAAGAGTATCAGAACTTGTCAGAGATTTGGGATGCATAGCTAGGCTTAAAAAGGCCCTTGAGGTCATTAGCCTAGTAAACACCTATGAACCTAGAGGGACAAGAGTTTAAGTCTCTTAGACTAAAGTACTAAGACCTGAGACCTCAGACCTTCTGGTGAGGGAACACTTGAGGTCTCTTAAGTTGTTAGATGTGTAGTGAGATACATGTCAAAGGGGGCATTATATTCAGTGAAGAGCCTAACACAGTAGGAAGTGGAAGGGGGTTCTGTCAAGGCCTAATACACTAGGAAGTGGTAGGGAGTTCTATCATGGCCTAATACAGTAGGAAGTGGTAGGGAGTTCTATCAGTGTCTAATACAGTAGGAAGTGGTAGGGAGTCCTATCAGAACCTAATACAGTAGGGAGTGGTAGAGAGTTCTATCAGGGCCTAATAATATAAGAAGTGGTAGTAATATAAGAAGTGGTAGGGAGTTCTATCAGGAACTAATATAGCATGAAGGTTCTATCAGGGCCTAATACAGTAGGAAGTGGTAGGGGGTTCTATCAGAGCATACTACAGTAGGAAGTGGTAGGAGGTTCTATCAGGGCCTAATACAGTAGGAAGTGACAGGGGGTTCTATCAGGGCCTAATACAGCAGGAAGTGGCAGGGGGGGTTTATCAGGGCCTAACACAGTAAGAAGTGGAAGGGGGTTACATCACAAACCAAACTAACACCCAAAGGACTACAGTGATACTATTTGGATTCCCATGATGATGCTACTCTGCATGGGCTTTTTATATTAAAAATCCATACAGGACCTCAGCCCACAATACTACAGAGTAAAGCAGCTAGAACTGGTACTTGATCAGCAGCTGTCTTTCCCTTCCCACACAAGGCAGGTCACAGGCAAAGTATTAAAATAAGCAATGCAATGCAGAAAATCACTCATCTGATAATAACATATCCAGGAGAAAGCCATGGTGACAATAATGCCAGGAGTGTTAGCTGCTACCCATGTGTGAAAATCATAGACTTTGAGATACTGAGAATGTTAATATTAAAGAAAGTGTGGATTCTGAGGGGGAGCCGTTTTGGAGAAGATATTTAGTTGTGGAATAGAGATGCTAAGTGTAAACATACTGCTGTGACTAGGATCAGGATGTATATCAAGTGAAACTTGAAGGAGGTTAGTTCAGATGTTTAAGGTAAAAGATTTAATTTTAATTTAAGTAGAATTATTTTTTTCTTAAAATTTGTTGTAATACTTTTGAGCATTTCTACATGGGCCTCTGCTGAAAATGGGCTCCTGCCCATCAGACTTTCCCAGTAATCAAATATCAATAAATAAGTAAGGGAGCTTATTAGTTTGTGGTTTATTTTGTGGCTAAGCTTATTAGTTCACGGCGTCCCTGTGAGGAAGCCGCAGCTCCCCAGGGCGCCATGGCACCCACTTTGGAAACCCTTGGGTTACTCGCTACACTCCATTAGATTTAGATTCTGTGTACAAAACCTTTAAAACTTCTATGTATATGTAAATATGATGAACTTGTAAATTTATGCCTGTCTAGATTGCTCTTTGCACTCAGGTCATGGCTGAAAGTGGTCAACAGACTAGTTCACCTACCCAGGAAACAAGTAGTAAATAAATATGTACATCTGTGTGCTTATAAGCACTTGTAATGAAATTAGAAGAATGTTTTTTTAACAGCTACAAAGAGGCTGCTATTGAAAAATTAGATGATTCTTCTTATTATTATTATTATTATATAGTTCCTACAGATCAGAAGACTAACTCCAGACTGGCATTATTGTGCAATGCAGACATGAACATTCAAATATTGCTAACAACTGACCATTCTCATTTTTTGACAGCTGCAGTTATTCATTTACAATCTAAAGAAACTAAAGGCAGACAAAAAGTAAATTGTTACAGGAGGTTCTAGAGTTAAACATTACCCCAAGCTATGCAAAAGGTAGTACAAAGTAAGCAGAATATCTTAGTTGCCACTAACACCAACACAGCATGGGCTGTAAATAGCTTAAAGACACAAAATAGTGAAACAGAATGCAAGAACTGGAACAATATCATCAATTCAGCACTCAGCTGCACCTAGGTCCCTCTGGTGAGGAGTGTTGCATTCTGTACAGGAGTATCCTAGTGTCAATTGCCTGAATGTTTTATAAACAAGAATCAAAGGCGAACTCACATATGGTATTTTATATCAAAGTATCAATTAGTGTTTTACAGGTACTACTCTATCACCTATACTCAAATGTATTTTGAGTTTTCAGTCGTTTAAACTTTCACGAATTTGGCTTCAGTATTTTGAATTTCAGGATTATGAGCTTTCAAGATTTAGCAGCAGACCTATAAATATATATATATATATACATATATATATATATATATATATATATATATATATATATATATATATATATATATACATATACACACATATCTATCCATCTATATCTGACAGACACTGCTGTAAGGTAAATAAAGATGACAATCTGGCTGTGTACATTCCTTAACATTTATTTATTTTATATTTGTTTACTGGAGATGTCCGACTGGGCCAGTGGCCCTTCTTCAGTGGAGGCCTGGGGAGAAAAGCTCCTTTACAAAAATCACATTACAAGCAATACAAACAATGCAATACCAGAAAACACATTACAGAATAATACAAGAAATATAGGCAGAAAAATAAACTAAACAAATAACGGAATAAAAAAAATATGTAACAAAAATACCTAATTAAGAGTATCTACCTAAAAATTTGACAAGTAAGCTAGCATGAAGTAGCTTGTGCCATCTTAAGAGAAATGGTTGATCTGTAGGCAAGTATGGCATAGGTGGTAAATACTTATGATATAGCTGGTTGTTATTATGTTAGTGTTACTTGTCCTAAACAGTGATAGCTAAGGCAGTACAGAGGTGATGTACAAGGAGGAGGGAATATGATGCACTATAAAAGACTTGAGATATGTGGATAGGGGTAAATAATCATATCAGATTTTGACAGCTCTTAGCTATTCTTAAGCAACTACTTATAACAGTGTTTGGACCAGCTTGACAGTACGATCTGAAGGTTGGAGGAAGTAACTGTTACCAAAGTGCTAAATAAAACCAATGAGACACAAAGCAGAGGAACTGTGTACCAGGCCGGTTGTTACATCACTTATAGGTAAGGTGTAATGCATACCTCTCTAAATATTCTGTATGCCCCCACCATTTAACACAACAAAAAAAATAGTTTTTGGTTAAGTCAGACAGAAAAAGGCAAAGTTAGGCTTAGTTACAATGGACGAAACATTCCAAAATACAGAAACCAAACTAGTCGCATGCAGAAGTAAATCACATGTTTAGCTATTGAAAACTACAGGATAGTGGTAACCTGCTCGTAGACTTCCAAATGAAATTAATGACAAAACATAGAGAGTTCTAGCAAGGGCAGTGAGTCGAGCTCCTATCTCAATGAATGCAGTTAACATTTTTTGGTTCTGATACAGGTCAGGCAAGCTTCTGTTGTAAATGTTGATCTGACAAGGAGATCATGAATCTAGTACAATTACATTGCTTAGTTTAATTAAAATAAATACATACCAATTGAACAAGGTTTTCTTCTGAAAAAGGCGCTCCTCCTATTGTCAAGTTTAACTCATACAAGCCTCTGTTCAAAGAGAAGAGATCTCCGGAAATAGCTATTTTCATAACTGCTTCTTTGTTAACTTTGATAATCAAATTGCGATTAGATTCTTCAACACAAATCTGAGAAGAAACCAAAAAGATCATAAAATACATTTGAGAACTGTTAAGAAGTTTGATGTAATGTAACACTAACATTTAAATTCTAAAAGAAAACCCACTATTCGTTGTTTAACTCATCATCCTCTAACTGAGATGCACACTACACAACTTCAGGAACTTCTGTGTATATATGTTTACATAAGTAGAGAAAACAGCTGTAAAGTAAACAAAATACAAAATAGTGCATCTCAAAAACTTGGTGGTAGTCAGTTAACATATCACTATCAGGTCATTACCAAGCTACCAAGTTATTCAAGCATACTACCAGTACATTTGGCATGTTGGAAATGTTCTCTATAAACAAATGCAGTCACATGACATTTTCTTTTGCTGGGTGATTGTGTTAACATTACATCAGATGCTATTCTGCTGCTAATATCATATTACGGTTCAAAGACTGCTATATATTGCCTTAGCACAGGAATCATACAAGAGTAAGGAAAACGTGTAGTGAGACCAAAGACTCATTCTCCAACACTTAATTACCTCATTACCAACTACAATCTTCTTCTTTCGGCTGTTTCCAGTTAGGGGTTGTCACAGCAGATCACCTGTCCTCTAAGGACTGGCAGTGGAGTTTACGGTGTTGAGTTGCCAGCCCAGTGTCCAACCTTCCACAGAAGGCACACACATGCATGCACTCATGTCTAGGGCCAATTTAGAGTGTCCAATCAACCTACAGCATGTCTTTGGGATGTGGGAGGAAGCCGGAGCACCCGGAAGAAACCCACGTGACCACAAGGAGGACATGCAGTCTCCACACAGAAGGCACCCCAGCCGAAGATCAAACCGGAGAATCTCTTGCTGTGAGGTGGGAAGGCTAACCGCTGCACCACTGTGGCCGTCATTCATTACCATCTACAACAATAATCAGAAAACTTGTTTAGATTATTATAAACTAGCATCAATAATATGAAAACATACTTCTGCAATGGAAGAGCTTGTACAATCAACCCCCCTACCCACAGAACAAAATAAGTGCTTATATTTAATTCTAAGCTGATTTAGAAATAAAGTTCAGGATGTTGTGTCATGTAAACAGAAATACATTAGTAGAGAATGATTCATTTTTTTTAATAGTATAAAAACACAGATGGGAAAGTATTAGTCCAGAAAATCCAAGCACATAGTGGAAGATTATTTAGCCTTTTAATGTATTAAATGCACTGCAGTCCAGCTTCTTCCTAGCTAGACATTTCTGCATTCTGTCTCCCCAATGTATGCCATCTAAGGAAACATTTTGTTTCCATTTATAGATAAAGGCAACTTTCATTATTCTTATACTCAAGAAAATCAATGACATAATTCCCACAGCCAGACCCATGACACAGCAATAAAGCCAGAGTGTGACGTAGAAGGTCTGGTTAGGAAAGAGGGTGGAAATGGGCAGCTTAATGCTGGCCTGCTAGACCCTGGGAGGGTGGGCTTTTTGCCTGACTGCAACCCTTAGTGGATTAAAGGGGTCACAGCTCAGATGGATAAACCCCAATTGACTAAAGGGGTCACAGCTCAGATGGAGAAACCCCAATTGACTAAAGGGGTCACAGCTCAGATGGAGAAACCCCAATTGACTAAAGGGGTCACAGCTCAGATGGAGAAACCCCAATTGACTAAAGGGGTCACAGCTCAGATGGAGAAACCCCAATGGATTAAAGAGCTCACAGCTCAGATGGAGAAACTAAAGGGCAAGTGCAAGCAGCTCATCTGCAGAGCTGCATGTGCACAGTAACTGCCATGTTGCTGCGCACCCATTCCCAGAGCCTGAGGGTTTAAGGACAGGCCTCTTCCACCAGTAAGCTGTTGTAATAGGATGTCCTTAACACCTCTGTTTTCCTGTGGAAATTGAGTAGGAATAATGTGACTTGCCGAACACATAAGATCTGCAAACAAAAACATTTTGAACATTCACATTACTGCCCACCCAAAACAAAGGAGCTATAAATGCTCACAAAAAGAAAGTAAATTCTTTTTGTGATATCTAAACCAAAATTCTTCCATAACATTCAGATCTAATTTGTCTGAATAGTAATAATGTTATGACAACATTGTTTCTAAGAGAATGTGTAGGGTTAGGGTATGTTTATGTTTTGCAGTCATTGTTATGGGCCTGACCCTATACAATACCTTAGGAATACAATATTTCAGTTAAACTACTACTACAAAATTTATTTATTTTAGCATGTTGACCTGGAAAGACCAACTGGGCAAAATGCTAGGGAGAAAAGCTCCACACAAAAATTATACAATATCCTAGAAAAATACAAAGAACTAAAGTAAGACAGAATAATTACAATTCAGAGACATATGACTAGACAAAATCTTTTAGTAAAGTATATAAACATAATTCAAATCTTCCAATACTGTGATAAACCTACATTGAAATAAATTGGATAAACATTAGTTACATTACAATACAGTAGCAAAGAAAAGAAAAGCTTGAACTATATCCAAAGAAATGTATTTATGTGGATGAGAGTTCTGAACGAGCCACTGGATACAAGATAGGTAACCCTTAGTTACTAACAATCAGTGGTTAACTATGAACCTGAACATGTAAAAGTTTTTCAGGAAATGGCTGTGAACTGAGAAGCATAAAATGTATGCTACAAAGGAGGAGTGCTGTGATGGCCAATGACATCTCAGGTGATAACGGCACTTCAAATGATGGCTGAACTTTATTCCTCTCAACTGTTCCTGATGTTGTTATTCTATTAACTTTGCAAGTCAATAGTAACAATATTTTAGAAGTGTCCCTGATTTTTGATTCTTGTCCCTAATTCTGGAGGTTGGAGGAGGCTTTATTGACCTCTCCTATGATTTAACTGAGGTCTTAACTAGAGTTTGATCACTTTTATTCCTGTGCAATTATGCTTAAGTACCATAGATAGGTTGAAAAGTTAGTATAGATATATGTACATGCCGACAGTGACCCCAAATATTAATGGAACTGGCATGGTCTTCATCATGGCACCTTCTTCACTAGCAGAGGGCCAGTCAGCTGGTCTGGTTCCAACCTCTTTAGTATAGGGGCATGCTTTCTGATTGATGCTGACCTTACTCTTCAATGTCACTGAATACAAACACATTTTATAAAACAAGAATTTAGTCCATGTCTTTCAGTTTGTAGGTAGCAAAGATAATGATGACCAAAGTACAGTAAGGCCTGCCATATTGAGCAAATTTCATAAGCACCACTTCAGAAGGAAGTAGAAGGGTTTAAGCCCCCCCACCACAATGTCCACAAATGTCTTTGGCTACAGCAGGTATTAAAATAACTAGGCTACATTTTAAGGACTATGGCTACAAGGATCTTCACTAGTTCAAATCTGCTGAACAGTGATAAAGGAAGCAGCAGGGTGGTGGCAAACACTAAAGATCAGGTGAACTGCCCTATGAGGACTCTAACAAAGTCCTACATAGATTTAAAGGCACTGTCAAAAAAGCAATGCTTGAAGTATAGACCATTGTCCGAGCCACAGCATTTTAAATGTCCTAAATGAAACCCCATTAAAATAAGTTCCATTCTTACTCTGATCAAGTTGCTTATCCAAACAGTACTCCCAGGTCACCACTGAAAAGGGACAAGTGTCTAATATGGTTATCTAAAACATAAATGAAAAATAAAGTGGATGTGGCAATTGCCTGGGTAGGCTGCACCTTAATGTGCTAGGAAATGGCATGCCAGCTGACTTGTAGTAATGAACAATGTAGAATATGCAATACATGCAGCAAGTCAAGAGTACACAGTCAGTCTAGCAACCAGGAAACCAAAAGTGACAATTTAAAAACTGACCATTAGTAAAGAATACAAAACTGGTTTGTTATCTGATAGGGAGCCATACAACAATGTATATTAACAGATGGCTGACATCTAGCTTTGCAGGGTTACACTTGGCAAGGAATTAATATCCTGGCGTTTGATACACGAGTTAAGGGGAGGGGGGATGTACAAAATATACCTATTTTTCTACATTATGTAACCCAGCTTCTCAGAGATGTGATATGCAGGAGTGACAACAACAAAGAAAATAGCCTTCCAAGACAACCTACAGATTCATCCCATCATGGTCAAAGGTGGAAACAAACATAATATTAGACAGAGTAATATGTGAAGTCAAATGTTTATGTTAATTACAGTGTGATTATAGCGTATGTAAATTTGCCTATGTCACAAGTGATAATTCAATAAAGGTGTTTGGAAAAAATACTATACATACGGTACTGTTATAAATAAGTGAATACAGATGCAACAAAGCCTGAAAATTGTCACAGCCACCATGAGGTCAACCAAGAGCACTTTCACCATAAGTAATATGAAAAACTAAAATAGCAGAAGTATTTATTTTACAGGGGAGTAAGACAGAGACTGCTATGGACAATTCCGAAGAGTGTCTGCAACCACAGGAACCAGCCAAAAGACAGGACTAAATTATTGTCAGATACCCAAAAAACAAAATATTTACATTTTAACAAGTATCCAATTCCTTTAGAAACTTTGCAAGCTATCAAAGAATTCTTAGTATGAGACAACAAAGAAGAAACTACAATGGCCTCAAAAGATAAGCATTACTGGGTTCAGCAGGGAGTTCAAGGAGTTTTCAAATAACTCCCCAGTCACCAGGGAGTAGAGTGGTTGATGCCAGAGACATATGATGGAGTGGAAATCAGAGTTGCCAGTATCACAAGAATCAACTTTTGGAAGATCCTGATGCATTTCATCTAGAAGTTTCAGAAGAGCAATTAGTCTCATTCCATGACAAGGACAAGGTATCTACTCATTAACCCCCAGGGCACTGTATCTACTCAATAACCCCCAGGACATGGTATCTACTCATCAACCACCAGGACAAGGTATCAAGTCATAAACCCCCTGGACATGGTATCTACTCAATAACCCCCAGGACAAGGTATTTACTCAATAACCCTCAGGTTCTGGGTTTATACAGCCCCAGACAGCTTTGGTTTATCTGCTGCAATGCAAAAGGGCCTATTTTCATACAAGGGCAAAAAGGAGAGGCATAGGAGGACAATGTCAGGATGGGGACGTCAACTGAAAAAGAATTCTCCACAGTATAAATTAAAGCATCAGGGAGATGGCCCAGAATAAAACAGCTGAAAGTATCACATTTTACTAAACAGTCCATTTCTAGGAGTAGAAAAAGACACAACAGAAAAACCCAGACCTCATTCTTCTTGACTGCTGATATACAACCACTCCTCCTGCCCCATAGCTGCCCATACAAACCTGAACCACTTGGTTGTACACGCAGGCAGAAATGGTCTGAAGGTATTTCCAAATACTGCAAGCAGATGTAAAAGACTGATATGATGAGTAACGTGTGAGAGAGATCAGAGTCCCCTAAATGGAGGTGTTGTACAGAACAGGCCTACCACACCAAAAACTGTTTAAGACTTCTGAAAGAGCAGCACCATAGGTTTCAGCCATTTCTCCTAGTCAGTCACAGTGCTCAGTCAATGCAGGTCCCCAGTATGTTCAGTACCTTACAAAGTCAATACCATATGAGTAAGGCACATATGCAAAATAATTGAGTAGAATTTATGGCATGATAGCTTACATGCTACTTCTGAAAATATCCTGTACTGGGTATCTCAACAAATTAACCATGAAACTACAATACTTGGAGATTTAAATATAAACTGTCAACTCAAATTTCACTACCCCCACTGAATCCATAAACATGTACAACTTCAAACAATTAATAACCACACCCACTACAATCAATAACACTTCAGGGAGATACTCAAGGTTAGACTGGATCCTTACAAACAAACCAGACAAACTGACAAAAGTAGGCTGCCCCTCAGATAGCATAAGTGACTACATACCAACATATGCCATTAGAACTCACTATAACCTAGACAAAACATATTATCTACAATTAAAATATGCAATACAACCAATTTCAGCAAAGATATTTTCAATGAAACACTAAAACAATATAACTGGAATGTACTTAGAACAATACCACTAGATACTGCTCTACAACACTTCAATAACATTCTTACATACTTTAAATAATCTAGCACCAGTACGTAATAAAAAAAGGAAAGTCCAACCCCTGCACCATGGCTAAAAAAAAAAAAAAGAAAAAAATAAAGATTAAAAAGGATAAATCCCGGAAAAACTGGAATAAAAATAGAACTCAAAATGTTTTCCAGCAATTTAAACATCTTAGAAACCTTGCAAAACTCCATGTCAAACAGGACAAAATATACTACACCAACTTATAAGAAACATCAAAACAACCCAAAACTTTTTTGGTCATCACTAAAACTACTCCACCCCGGCAAGACTACCACACTCAGTCTTCAAAAACAGACAATACGATAGACTATCACCACACAGTTTAATTCCTACTTTATACAATCAATAGTATCTCTCTTAGACACTAATACATCTGACCTCCTCTCTCTACTCCTGTCCAACCAAAACCATCCACAGCTCTTCAATTTCATTCCAGTACCTACTTCACTCATAATGAAGTTGCTCCTTACACTAAAAACTACCTCTGCAGGTGTAGACCAATTACCATCTGACTATCTTAAAATGGCCACAGAAGTCATAACCTTCCCTGTGTCCATACTAATTAATAGGTCTATACAGAAAGATACATCACATCACTGTGGAAAAAATCCTACATCATACCACTGCACAAAAGGTGGCAAATCTAGACAATAGAATAACTACAGGCCAATAGCAATTCTCTCCACCCTCTCCAAAATATTAGAGAAATGTGTCCATATGCAGCTGATGCAATACCTAACCTCAAATGGCCTGCTCTCAGAAACACAACATGGCTTTAGCCCCCAGCACAGCACCACTGCTGCTCGACTACATTTTACCAATATAATAAACCAACATAGAAACAATGGTCTGCTTATTTCCACTATGTTCTTAGACTTGTCAAAGAAATTTGATACTGTCTCACACCAGCAACTGCTCATTCGACTCTCCTCAACAGGACTTTCTCCCTTGTCACGGTTCCTTAGTTATCTATGTGGAAGGCAACAAGCTGTTAAATGGCAACAAACCTACTCATCCTTTCAACCAGTTACTACAGGTGTACCCCCAGGGCACTATCCTGGGTCCTCTCCTATTTAATATATTTATTAATAAAATCCACACACATTCACTCACCATACTAGTTTAGCTCAGTATACAGACAAGTCAACAATAAATAAGTTCCAAGACATTACCCTAAATTCTTTCTCCTCTGTAGAAACCTGGCACAAAGAATCGAACATCCTATAAACCCCAAAAAAAACAAAGTCAATGCTTATTACTTCAAAAAGTTGACAAAATCAAAAGCAATCCTTTATCATAAAGTCATCAAATAACACTCATTGAAACTGTAACTCACAATAAACTTCTAACATTGTAACAAATGACAAGCTCAAATATGGCCAGCATATACTGCCCACTATTAAATATATACACCAAAAACTAGTCTCCCTTTATAGGTTCAATGGATTCCTTACAGATCCTGCATGAAAATCTCTATCCACCACCTTCTTACTGCCAACTATCTTACATGCCTCTTCTATCCTAACAAACAAACAATACTCAAAGAAACTGCCTCCTGCTACAATAAAAATAACTAAACTGCCACCAATCTCCCTCATAGGACCCACCATTTTCATAGCTTAAAACAATTAAACTGGCTTGAGCTGCACAACTACCTAACATATTTGTAACTAACTACAGCACGCAAACTCATTAATCATCCAGAAAAATGCCCTGCACTACAAAACTTATTACTGCCCTACTGTGTAGCAAGTGACCTCCATTCCTGTAAGAGATTCTTACTATTCACAAATAATTCAAATAATGTTGCAAAAGACTCTCCATACTCCATTGCTAAACTCTGGAATAGTATCCCCACAAATAGAAAACTACGACAAACTCAGTAGTTTTAAACCACTGCTTAAACATCTTAAGCAATCCTGTTCCTGCACATGCTCATCGCAAGGTTAAGACGTTGCGCTCACTGTATGATACTCTCTCCAAATAGTCTCCTTAAACAGAATACTCTCACTGAAATGACAAAACAATTTTTATATACAACTGCTGCCTGTACAGTCTGCTAAGTGCACTTGGGCTTTCTCTTTAGTAACTTCTAACTCTGTAAAATCTTAGAATCTATAAACATAACTACTGTATGTGTACAAATGTAAATAGAAATGTAACTGCTCTGTGTTTAACTGAAACTAATGCAATGTAAGCAAATGGAGCTTTTCTCCCTGGGCCTCTGTTGAAAATGGGTATTACCCAGTTGGACTCTCCCAGTAGACAAAGAGAAACAAATAAGACAAAATTCAGTGCACCTGTAGAGTGCAGTTGGAAGGTGAGACAACGAGTTGCTTTTCAGACATGGATACAAAGATCTCTTCATCAAATAATTCATAATGCCTTCCAGAAAACAAAAGGTCTGAACAGCACTGCTCCTAGTGTACATAACAGCATCTCAAGCCGGGGGTTGTCAAGACCCTATTGCCCAGATGAGGAGAAATGGCAAACCCAAGGGTGCACACATGCACTCCCTATCAGACACCATTCTTGGTGAAACAGCCATTAAGAGGTCCAGCACATCATCGCAAACTGAAAAAAGTAATTGCAAGGAGAGATCAGATTTTTAAGCAACATGGCACAAAAAGTGCACTTTTCACAAACAGTATACAAAGTTTAATAAAAATCTATGCATGAATTCTTGGATGGAGATCTTGGATCTTTATGAAGATCAGAAAACTGAAGTAAGAGTCCTCACTGCTGAAAAGAGTACATATTTAACAGTGTATATGGAAAGGAAATTACCCAGAACTGCAAGATCTTCCAAATATTGAAAAAAAAAAAAGTAAAAGGAGAAAAGGATGCAATCCTCTATCTGCCATATAACCCAGATAACCAGAACAACAATGTGCCACCCAAACTGAATGCCCCCACACCTTCCAGATCTGTGCAAAAAAACACAAACATGCAGGCTTAGGGATATAAAGAATAGGGAAATGCAATTTGCTTTGTGGATAAGGGATGGTATAAAGTCAAAGATTGAACCAGAGTCTGACACTGTTGAGCTGTTTCACGGGTATTTTAGTGCTGCTTTACTTTCTACATAGCTTACTGGTGTTAAGGAGGCATTGGCTATTTGGTTTTATAAAGCTGAACTAAACTAGGTATAAATCCCTATGTCACAAGATGGGTTGCCAACTGGCTCACTGACCAGACCTACACTGTGAAAGTAGCAGACTCTAAACCCAACTTCAGACCAGTGACAAGTGGAGTACCACAGGGTTCAGTCCTAGGTCCTCTACTGTTTGGTATCTACTTCTCTGAAGTACAGGCTAACACAGAAGGTCTTTGGCTAACAAAGTTCGTAGATGACTGCAAACTAGGAGCCATAACGATGTGGACACCCTACAAAAGGGCCTCACTGAGACAGATGCCTGGTGTCAAAGCCATGGCCTCAAGCTCAATGCCAAAAAGTGCATTGTCATCCCTTTTGGTAAAAATTCTGTACCCATGAACTAACCACATAGGCGGTAGTCTACTTAACACCGAAAGTGTGATAAGAGACCTTGGGACACAGGTGGACAGTAGTCTCTCCTTTGATAATCACACTGCCACAGTAGTCAGGAAATCCTTCTATGTGGCACAAAAGATTTCTCATCCAGGAAAAGAGAGGTCATTGTTCCCCTCTACTCATCACTCATTAGACCCATTATACAGTACAACACCTCATTTGGTATGTACCCCACAAGACATCTACAACAACTGGAAAGGCCACAGAAATACCTCACAAAGAGAATTACCGGCCTCAAACAGATGCCCTATGCAGACCGTCTGAAAAAACCTCAGCTTTACTCTGTCGCATTTCACCTACTCAGAGGCGATCTCTGCCTGACATACAAAGCTATGTCAAACCCAGAGCTGATGGACATGCTCCACTTAAAGAAACCCCAGTCTCTCCGAGCTTCACACTCTAGGGACCTAAACCTTGTCACCACAATAAACAGAACATGCTGGAGGGATAGATTCCTGTCTCAGAGACTTCCCATACTCTGGAACAAACCACCTATCTATATCAAACAGAGCTCCTCATTAGCACTCTTCAAGAACAATCTTGATGATTGGATGGGAGATAGGAAATTCACCCCTGGGATCACTTCTGTGACTCTGCTTGACAGGGGCACTGGAAAATAATTTTCTTGGGTGGCAAAAGCCAGGGTACCATTTAGCTAGGCTTATATAGGCCCTAGGGCCAATAGCCTAGTACCCACCTATGAACCTATGAACAACAGAGGTACCTCATGTAGTCTCTCTCTTCAAAGAATCTTATTTATCTCTTTGCCAAATGGGCAAGTACTGCTGTAAGGTGGACACTGAAGGGACTGCTGTACCTTAATTTAACATAAGTGATCATCCATCATCAACCATATAACCCAATGGGCAGTAATGAGGGTGCAGAACTATAAAATTAACAAGGCTAGAAGCATTGTTGCCCTTTCAGTGACTAGCAGCCAGTTTGCTTTATCAAATGACAAGCAATGGCAGACCTTGAAGCTCAAAAGTGATTATGACCCAGTACACAAACCCAAACCTGTCTCCTGGTATCACCCTGTATGCTGTCATCCTGGCTTGAAAATTGGCTACAACAAACATATTTATTTGTGAACCAGGTAGTTGGGGTAATTGACGGACCTCTTCCTAGCCATGACTGAAGCCAAAAGGCACAGCAGAGTAGTACCAGAAAGATATCACAAACGTAGGGCAACAAGAAAAACATACATAGGTGGAAGAGTAGCAAATGTCAGTGACATTAAATACTTCTTAATGAAGGTCCCAGTAAACAATGCAAAATGCACGCAGAACAAACTGGATAATAAAATCACTAGAATAAATGCGTAACAACTTAACTAATTTATTCAACTGATTAAGTAAAGAGAAACAAGAGTATATAATTCACATACTGAGGATCTTAATTACGTACTTGATTTACAGAGCTAAGACTCCTCTGGGCCTTTTATCTTCCAGGTCCGGAGTGCAAAACTCAACAGCAGAACATTTTATTAAAATCTATTCAGCCCAACTATCTGGGATATGAATCCAGTACCTGAAAGTCAGCTGATCAGTCCATGCTCTCAAGCATCCTGCCCCTAACAGAATGTCATCTGGCTCACAATCTGACCGCACCTACTCTCCTGATGGACTAATTATTGAAACAACAAGCAGCTTGTTCCTTCCTGTACAGTGGATCCAAAAGATGGTACCCCTAGGGGAGATCACACCATGCTGAGAGGAACAGAATATGGCTGTACAACTGCATTATTATGGGCACAATTCTGAAGCATCATTTCAGACTCCCATTTATAGGCAATTTGCAATACGGTTAGTGGGAGCACCCACTAGACAGAAAGCTGGAACAGCAGGCATGGGCATCATTGCACATGGGATTTACTATCAATGGAACATCTGCCGTAGAGGACACATGGCACCAAGTCCTCATGTCTGGCTGCTCATTAAGTGAAAATTTGTGCCACAACACAAATTACAACCCACCAAAGGTCATACAACATCTTCTTCTTCTTCTTTCGGCTTTTCCTGGTTAGGGGTTGCCACGCAGAACTCCGGTCCACTAATGATTGGCAGTAGATTTTTACTGTGATGAGATGCCAGCTCGACGCCCAACCTTCAACGAAGGCACACCCTACGCATGTCTTTCGAACACCA
This sequence comes from Protopterus annectens, assembly GCF_019279795.1. NCBI lineage: Eukaryota > Metazoa > Chordata > Ceratodontiformes > Protopteridae > Protopterus > Protopterus annectens. Next base: position 1,309,808,755 of record NC_056735.1, on the reverse strand, counting down.
GTCGACCTCGGGGAGGACATGCAGACTCCACACAGAAGGCCCTCCAGCCGAGAATCGAATGGGAGATCCCTCTTGCTGTGAGGCGACAATGCTACCGCTGCACCAAAGGTCATACAACATAAACAAGAGTTTAACTATCCCATGGTCACAGTGCATAACTTTAATCAGGAGGTACCATTACAAACAGCCCTGTGAAAATGGGCCACACACACTCTTGAGGTGATACTTACATGCTGTTACCAGGAAGACACCGAACATAGTGAAATACCCCCAAAGAAGTGTGCAAGGCAGAGAGACAGTCATGCAGACAGTCTTCAGCAGAGATGAACAGGCTTGCAGACACCTTGATTAATTCTTCCACCAAAACCAGGGGTGAATAAGAAAGCATAAAATCCCCACGTCCAGTTCCTTAAACTCTAGAATTGCGTTTATTTTAACAGTTTGTTTTCTTCTTCATATTTATAACTATTTGTTTCCATCTATGGAAATCTGAAGAAGCTTCCCCTCTTATAAGTGAAAGCATGTCTAGCACTTTCAAACAACTTTTAATTCTTCACTGGATCATATCACATTCGATCTCTGGATAGTAGTGGTGAAATCTGGATATTTTCTTCAACTTTCTCAGTGACAACAATGGACCAGAAAAAAAATATAAAACGGAAAAATAAAAATAATCTCTATGCCTAATGAAAGTGGGCACTGTTAAGGACAATTTGTTTTAAACACATCTGGTATCCGCATATGCATTAGCTTTTATTCGCTGTCTTTTTCTGCTTGTAAATCTGAAAAGACGATTACAGGAGTACGGCAACCACACCAGTCTTCATATTCTAATAAGGGAGCTTTTTCTCCAATCTGAAGCACATTTTTATAATTAATCAGATTTCCCATCCCATCAACCAATCATACCAGGTAGTCTGGTTCAGTCCCCCCTTTAAGAGAATTTAAACCACTCCATATAAAGAGTTTTATTATCTGGTGCAGTCTTTTTATAATAGTGCTCATAAAGAAATAAACCAGACAATTTCAACTTACAGAAGGATCTCTGTGAATGTTTACTTTTTTAATTACTTCTTTACTTTACTAATAGTAGCCCAGAATATCATAGCATTTAAGTTGAAGCTAAAATTATAGCTTACAGGTCAACTGGATATCACTGTTGGTACCAACAAGGATCACAGAACCCAAAGGCTCACCTTTCTCTCCTTTTTGTTAATCCCAACAGAGAGAAGTTCTTTGTATGGGTTTGGAGAGCCTAACAAGAGCATCACTTCACTACATGTAACCTATTTTCAATTTTACATTAAGTCGAAACGCATATCTCTCTATGTTCATGGCATCCTGTCTTTGTAACTTGTGTGTAGCTTAGTGAATGGATTTGTATATTACTAGCTAAAGCAGGACAGTAATTTTGATACAGAACTCTAAAAAATGTGAGAGGCTAGAAGTGTTGTTGCCCTTTCAGAGGCCAGCAGCCACTTTGCTTCCTCAAGGGACAAGCAATAGTTCAAACACTGATAGGAACTGGAAGACGCTATTAACAATTTTCTGTAGGTGTTTTATTTAGGAGGAATGTATGTTTACTAGTGCATTCACCTCAATGGTCATTCTAGTTTCAAATGTCAGAAGTTTAGGAACTTTTTAGCATTATCCTGCCTGCCTTAGCACTATGTCAATATTTAACTCTGCACAGACTTCCTTAAGGATAGGGAGAGGTTCCAGTTACAACACTAGGATGTTGTGTTGATTTGCTTGTAAGACTGAGCATTTCAAGTGATCAAAAGACTATACACATGTAGCAATACAAACACACACACATATATATATATATATATATATGTATGTATATATATATATATATATATATATATATATATATATATATGTATAAAATGTTATATATGTTCCAAACTCAGTTAAGTCTAATTTTCAGTGAAAGCCCAAGTGTAATGTCTGCTTAATTGACTTGCTTTGACTCATTACAGACACTAAGGGAATCAAATCAACGTCTAAAGGACAAGGCTTATTAACAACTCACAGCCTTAATCTTCTGCACTAGAAAGCCACATTCCACTGACTTCATATGAGCTTCCAAGCAATCATCTATGTCAGTGAACAGCTTTGAATGAACGCCTGAGTCAAAAAGGTCTTCAATGAGCTTCTGTTGCTTTTTGTGTAACTGTCTCCAGTATCCAGCAAAACAGGCATTATTAATAGTAATATGCAGACTAAGCACATATCTTCCTGCCTAACTAATCCAGCACATAAACTGCTTACCCAATAGCATATCAGAGAGGTAGTAGAATGCTTGTAGCAGTTGTACATAAACTGGGCAAGTGGTTGTTGGTCTAGAAATGTATACCCAAAGAGTGTGGAGTGCTTCAGATCCACATGATAGATTTTGATAGCTAAATATCAGGAGTCTTTTAAGCAAATTTCATGGCTGAACCTAACACAGGGAGAAGAGGTACCAGAGATAAAAAAAAAAAAAAAAACTTCTGGAAGGCTAAGTTAATCTTTCATTCTGTTATCAATGTACTTGAATGTTGTGAGGCTGCCAACCTTCTGGAAGAGCATCCCAAACAATGCTTCATCAGAAGTTGTGAAATACAAAGTATAAATAATTTTGGAAGAGATGTCAAAACCTCATGGAAATACCCAAATCAGGTTTTGAGAAATTAAATTCCACATGAAAAACACTAGCCTCCTCATGATCAGTCCAAGGGACACCCTGCAGATATTTTAGAGATTGTTTAAACTGTTCTACAACTAAAGGGCATGTAAAATCCTATGTAGTGGACAGGGCCTTGATTAGCTTCAGAATTTACTTCCTGTAATCCTTGGGGTTTGAATGGAGAGATGATAGGGGTCCAAATAGAGAGATGAAAAAAATCAGCAAGAAATGGAGAGTAGTATTGCTGGAACTGAATTCATCTTAAAGTCCTGGTGAGTACCTTCATGTGGTGGACCCTGTTTTCACAAAATCTCACCAAAAACTACACTGATGTATAGACTATATTTTATATAGCAAATGTCATGGACAGAGGTAGGTTAAACAAATAAAAATAGACATCTGGGTGCACAAGTCCCAGTATAAAAAAGTGCCCAATATTGGTATAAGTAATGGTGCCAAGACTGGAAAAAGGACAGCATAGAATCTTCAATAACTGGAAACATTCCTACAATGGGGTTAGGCCAGGCTCAGAGGGGAAGACGGCCCCCTTAAGGAAGAAAAACTGACAGGTCAAAAAAGACACGAAGATGATAGAGTGGACTACTGAAGATAAGAAGAAATTATGCATTGTTTCTATTATACAGGAAGTCCAGAATTTTCAGATATAAGATATTCAAAAAGATTAAGAAAAAATTAGAGGAAAGAAAAATACCTGCCCAAGAAAAACTGTCAAAATCTTCAAATGCAAATGTGTGTTCATTAGTCCAACAGACGCATAAAAATATTAAAAAGACAAATGTTGGGTCACTTGGAAAAAGTGAGTGAGCAAGTGAGTGTGATAATATAAAGACCAAAATCTAGAGATTTTTGAAAGATATAAAAATGAAACACAGACATTGGAAAGAAAAAGACTTCTGATATGGTGCAATGTTTATGCAAAGGAGAAAGCCAAGCTAATCAATACAAAAAAAGCAATGCCAAAGATACCTGAAAAGAAATACAGGTGAAGACAAACTTGATATGAAAAATTTCTCAATACAAAAAATAAGATCATAAAGGGGGGATGTAGAACAGAAGATTAGTAAAGTACGAGTTAAACAGAAGCTGAAATTATGGAATACCTGTGATATGGACGATTTGGTGTAGAAAGCCTAACACAGGTTATGTCACAACATGAGTCCCCAAAGTAAGGAGAAACAGGTAGAGTGGGAGACATCTGAAGAAGATATATGGACATTGGAAAGAAAAAGAGATTTAATATGGTGTAATATTTATGCAAAGGAGATAGCAAAACTAACAAATAGAAAAAAGCAGCACTAAAAATATTTGAAGAGAAATACAGGCAAAGGATCTGGATGTGGAAAATTTCACAATGCAAAAAAAAAAAAACACAAAGGTGGAAAGAGGATTGGTAATGCAGGTGTCAAAGAATATGGATTACCTGCAAAGTGAAAGATTTAATGTAGAAAATACAACTCAGGTACCATCAGCAATGCCTACTACATCTCAACCTCCCCTGCCAACCAAGTCAAGAGCCTGATCGATGAATCAGACATGGGCAACTCAACCTGTAGCCAGGGTTTTATCCATCTATACCACCAGAGATAACTTGCCTTTTGGGTATATCTCTTCTTTTTACAATTGGTGCTTAAGATACTAATATTTATTTCAGTTCTTCAATATCCCCAAAACTGTGCATATCATTGCCATGTTCTTCTTTACCCAACTATAGTTTAAATTGAAACAAATCTATTTTACTTCCACCTATAACTACTACAAACCCATTTGATTAGTATTTTTAAATATTTGTCACCAAGTGAAAAAAATATTTTGAGTGAAAGCAATGCCTAAATAATTGTGTAGTTCAATATTTTTAGAAGAATACCTAGGTGAAAAGCCAACATTTAATTTTCTAAGGTTTCAAATACAAAAAAAAATAAAAATAAAATATTTCTTTACAATTTTCTTTCTTATAAATTCATATCAAAATGTTTTCATAAAAAATCTTCAAGTCAATGTACAGTAACATTTTGAAATTAGTTTTACCAAATCACAATTACAAACTAACAGCACCCAAAACAAGTGGAGGCTGCTAGCCTTCTAGTTTTAGGCTGCTAGCTTTCCAGTTTTTTTTTTCTCAAAAATCTATTTATTGATTTATAAAATATAGCATAACAATAAACATCAAAACTTTGTAAATATAGTCATTTAGGAGTTAGGTGGAATTACACAATATGAAAAAGCATTTTTCAACTCATGAAAGTGAAAAAGATACAGCAGTATATACAATATATACAAAAGGTAACCAAGGTACAATTGACTAAATGAGCTTATAATCATATGGGAAAGTAATGTATGAAAATAAGTAAGTCATATTTATGTAACTAGACAAAGATGAAAAGTCTATTAGTCATTATTAATAATATAAAGGACCTTCTCTAATGCTTTATTGTTTAAAGCCATTTTTTTAGGACTTTTCAACATAGTTTTTTGTGCAGAAATGTACGAGTAAGCCATTGTTCTAAAGGCATTCCAATTCAATTTAGTGCGATCAAGCCAAATTTTGGAAATGTAGAGTTTTATGAGAGAGCAAATAAATATAAACACATGTGTGTCTAATTTAGAAAGATGTATCATGGGTATGTGGAGAATTGCTGTTTCCCAGGATAAGGTGGATTTGTGATATCCCATTTTCTGTAAACGTACTTTCAAGGAAGTCCAGAGTTTATGTGAAAACTGGCAATACCAAAAAATATGCAGAAGATCAGCTTTGGGAAAGGAACAGCAAGGGCAAGAAGGAGACTTACTACCATCAAATTTATTAAGTTTGGAAGGAGCGTGATATGCATTATTATTTATCATCAATTGGGTATAGAACAATTTCTTGAAAGGGGAGTGCTCCAGAGTGTTTCTGATAGCAGAGAGTTTTTGTTTCTCAGTTATTTGAGAATTATGTTTGTCCCAAAAATTAGAAAAAAGACATAGCGAGTCTTGTATTAATTTATTTAACAAGTTATATGTTTTTGATAGCATTTTTTCAGGGAGTGCCAGTGTTTTAATTATCGTGTCTAAGTTATTAAGATCTTGCTCTCTTGGTTTTGTGTGAGCATATTTAGCCATAACCACATCTCTTAATTGACGTAAAATTATGGTATATTTACAATTGACATTCAGCGTGTTTCGAAGATTAGCCAAGGACAAATCTTTATATTTCAATAGATCCCAAACATTCATATTTTTTATAAGAGGATATTTTGTGAGATTAATTAGTGTATTATCCAACTTAAGGTTGGGATTCAAGTGAAGTGGTTGAAATAAATGAAAAATATTATCAAGATTGATCTCCTGAAATGCTTTAACCTTATGTTTTAGGAAATTTGAGATTTTAAGAGTGTTTATTATATCTATAGGGAGAAATGGAACAGCAGCAGGATTAATGTTTTTGGAAATTATATGTTAATGCCATAGCTTAACCCAAATAGGGAAATGAATGTAGTTGTTATTATTTAGTTTAGAGATGGATATCAGTTTGTTAGCCGAGACAATTAAATGATAGAGATACAAATTTGGCAAGCCTAAACCACCCCTTTCCTTAGAAATTGATAAATTGGAATAAGAAATTCTAACTGTTTTAGGAAACCACAAAAATTTGGCTAGTTCTTTATTAACTTTACCGAAGAAGGATTTAGGAATGATTTGATCTGATGAATTGAATTGGTATAGAAATTTGGGGAAAATATTCATTTTGATTATCGCTGCTTTAGATAAAAGTGATAAATTGAGTAATTCCCATCTACGCATATCTAACATTATTGATGACCATACTTTATTCAAGTTATTTTGAAATGTAGATAAACTGTTATGATCAACATGAATACCCAGATATTTAACACTATAAGTAATATGAAAAAAGGAGTCAGGAAATAAGTATGGTTTATGTGCTAAATGATTTAAAGGGAGAATATGTGTCTTTTGGGAATTAATGTGATAGTCTGACGTAAGTGAAAATTTCTCTATAGAGTTAACTAGTATTTTTAGATCTGTGATAGGTGTTTGAAAGTATATGACTAAATCATCCGCAAAAGCTGAGAAAAGTAGATTAGTGTTCAAAACCCTAGGAATCCTATGGAATGTGTTTTGTGTTATGTATAAAAGTAGTGGTTCTATATACAGATTAAAGAGAAAGGGAGATAAAGGACAGCCCTGTCTTGTACCATTAGTAATCTTTATAGGGATTGATGTAGATCCATTAATATACAGTCTAGTAAAGGATTCTTTGTATAAAGTTTTGATTAAGTTTATAAATGTGATGGGAATATTAAAACAGAACATAGTTTGAAAGAGGAAATCCCAACTCACTCTGTCAAATGCTTTCGATGCATCAAGGATCAATGCATATAGTGGGTTATTATCATTTTTTGTAAGGTGTATAATGGATTCCAGAGTTAGGGTGTTATCCCATGCATGTCTGTGAGATATAAAACCTGTTTGGTCTGGGGAAATTATTGACGGTAAAACCTTCTTTAGTCTGTTAACAAGAATAGAAGAAAGAATTTTAATATCTAAATTAATTAATGAAATGGGTCTATAATTATAGGGGTCTGTTTTGTCTTTATTGTTTTTCAGACTTAGTATAGTTTTTCAAGTGTTCCAGTGAAGATCAGATATGTCATTTATTTTTATGTGGTTATAAACTTTGAGAAGGAAGGGAGCAAGTACTATCTTAAAGGATTTAAAGAATTCCGGTGTGAATCCGTCTGGGCCTGGAGATTTACTAAGTTTGAGTCTGTCAATGGAGTCATAAATTTCTTGGAGACTCAGAGGAGCTGAAAGAATGTTCTGTTGTTGTTCATTCAGAGTTGGGAATATTATAGAACTTAGAAAACTATTTATGTGACAATTTACCGTAGTATTAGGAGTTTTGGAATATAAATCAGTATATAATAGTGTAAAGAGATGCAAAATTTCCTTGTCCGTGTTATATATTTGATTTTTGTATTGTATAGGTGATATTTTGGGCCTGTCAAAGTTTTTTTAATTATTCTTGCTAAGGTTTTGGAAGGCACTTGAGCCCATTCAGAATAAGTAGCTAAGAGTCTTTGCTCCAGTATTGAGAGATTGTTTTGATGTAATAAAAGAAGTTCTTTTTGAGATTCTATAATTTGCTTGTAATATAAGGGGTCCAGATTTAATCTATATTTATTTTCAAGAGACTGGATCTTTAGTTTTAGGAGTCTTTCTTTATTATTAAATTGCTCTTTAAGGTATGAAGCCTTATTAATGAACATTCCCCTCAACCTAGCCTTGCAGGCAGCCCACTGTATATCATAGGATATATCTGATAAATCTAGGTTATTATCCATTTCCCGAATTATTTCTATACACAATTTACTAATTTCTTTGTTAGAGAGCAAATTATTATTAATTGTCCAACTATTCCGTTTGGATGAGTGTCCAGAATTTAAATCCAGATTTAGTTTTAATGAAATTCTAGAGTGATCAGAAAGAAATCTGGGCTCAATAATAAAGTCCAATAAAATTGTGAAAGGAAAGCCGTTATAAGAAAGAAATCCAATCTTGACCATGAATTATAGCATTCTGAATAATATGTATATATATCTTTTTTATTTGAGTATTTAATGAGTTGTATGGGGTCTATTAGGTCATGGTCTAATATTAGATCTTCAAGAGCAAAGGATGCTTGTTGATTATATGAAGAGGAACAGCTGGTGCAATCTATATCAGGGTTAATTACAGCGTTCCAATCTCCACCTACTATGACATAGTGATCTTTGTAGGAAGAGAGGATATTATATATCTGTAGAATAAAAAAATGCTGATGATTACATGGACCATAGAGATTGAGCACCAGAAGTGGTTTATCAAGGTTGTGTATAGTGGTGGTAAAGTAGCACCATCTACCATTAGTGTCATATTTTTCTTCTATAATAATCCCCTGAAATTTCTGTTTGATTATAATAGCCACCCCCCTGGAGTTAGAAGTGTCACCAGAAGCTATTATTTTTTTGATCCATTTTTTATTTTTTTCTTTGTACCAGTCATCTCTGGGAATATGTGTTTCTTGTAGGAAACATAAATTGGCTTGTGATTTATAGATTAAATGAAACAGTAAAGATTTCTTGGCTTTGTTTTGAATCCCTCTTACATTCCAAGAGTCTATTATTAATAAATTTGTCATGTGATTTTCAAAGGTCTATTAAGAGGGAGGTAAGTGATTAGATTGTTGGTATATAATGAAAAAGTAAAAAAAAACTTAGTCCTGGTAAGACAATTAATCTGTATAATGGTATCTTTCAAGATAAGATTAACTTTAGTCTCATGATCTTCCCTCTTCCCTACCCCAGTGCCTACCTACCCTAACTTATCTAAAGAAGGAAGATAAAGACAATTACATGCGCGATGTACATACTTGGTCACCAATATATCTAAAATATAGGAAGAAAGTTTAAGTAAAATCCTGAAAAGGACTATAACAAAGTTAACAAAACTAAACATATGTACACACCTATCAACAAACAAGATGCCCGACATACCCAATCCCCATTCAAATGTGTATTCACAAACTCCTGTAAAGTTAATTAAGAATGAATCAAATATAAATGTCACTGTTAATCTAACACTATATTATGTATTTGTATTGAGAGATGTATGTGAAATCATAAATATGGTTAGCAAAGCCTTAATATATCTAGACTTCTATATTTGTAAAAGTATATATAATACACTAGAATAAGTCCCTAACCATATAATTTAAATGTTAACTGTAATATGAACTATTTACAAATAAATTTAACATTTAATACTTTTGTATTAGTAGTCCTTACAATCAGTATACCCCTGACTAAATTTCTTTATCCTTGTCAAGCTAAATGTAAAGCTCGAATGAATATGGTTCTTCTTAATAGTAAGGACCACCATCAAATCTAGTATAATATCACCCATCAAATGTGAAATCACGTCTACCACAGCTGTTACCAAAGTTAATGAAAAAAGGGGTTTATTATTTTATTTCCTGTCATGAGTGTACATTCACTCTAATTTTATGAATCATGCACACTGAAGTTTTTAGCAAGGGCATTAGTTACCCTTAAAAACTGTGGTCAACATTACACCTCCTAGGAGTGACTAGAATTACGTACGTTGCTAATCATAAGTAAAACTATAATTATATACAAAGATTAAAGAAGCGAAAGCTAACCAATATCCCCGTACTAACCATTTCAGTGTCCTAAACCCATTGTAAAATGGATAGTGTCAGTATAATAAACTTTTGAACCTTTCCGCTTGCATCATAAACTGTAATATGATCAGCTGGATATAACAAAAAATACACAACTTATTTTTTGAAAACGTGAAACATTTCAGCATATGACAGACACATATAAACAGTCCACAAGTGTCTTTGTCGAGATACCAGTCTCAGAGGCAACAATATCTCTGCACCCACGTAAGTCAAACTTGTACACATACAGGGCATCATGAAGCACGCAAATACTCAGACCTATCCTGAGAGAAGAAAACCACTTGCATGCAAAACAATGCCAGAACGACCAAATCGAAGTCTCCGACGCTGAATAACTGCATCTAACACTAGGTGAGGCTTCAAGTTTCCAGGAAGCCATGCTTTAAGAGATCGGAAGTCTGAGGGGGTCATATTTCATTCATACCACTGATCCCTTCAAAACTGAACAAGTGAACATCGGCAAATATTTTCCAATCAGAATGTCTCTGTCTGGATGAATAGACTGTGATTCTTTGTGGGATTATGACACTGTCATGAGTCCATATATGAAAGGGATTTTTGCTCATCCATTCCCATTCAAAAATCAAAGAGCTTTGTCAAGGTTGGCAGCATAGTGTTGGTGCGAAAGTCCGGACGCTGTCTCCTCCATTTTGTATGGTTATCACTTGTCATCAAAGGCAATGGTTCCGCACATATTCATGTCACAATGTCTCTCCAACTCTGTACAAACATTACATATGAGAAAACCAAAATTAGAGTATGTGTCAACGCTGAATATTATTAAAGTCATGTCATTCTTACAATGAATTTGAAGTGATTTTTTTTTCTTTGTAGAATTTGTCATAAGTTCAATATGCTTAAGGTATATAGGTTATGAAGTGTAAGTTCACAGACCAAACCAGCAGTTATATATACATAAGTTACATGGGTTACTTTTGTGGAATTGTATCAGGAAGGATCTTAAATAATTTTAAGAAGATGTCCTTTGCTTCTTGTGGGTCTGTAGCCATGTATCTCCTGTCATTATAGTTGAAAGATAGTGTGTTCGGATAACGCATACGAAACTTGATTCCCCGTTTAATCAAATCTGCACAGTATGGTGATAGCTTTTGTCTATTCAGTTTTATTTGTGGGGGTAAATCCTGTGAAAAGGTCAGCTTGTGTTTATTCCAGGTAAGATGTTTTTTGCTTTTGGCTGCTTCCAAAATACTGTCTTGAAAGTTTAGTAATCTTGTGTAAATGATCAGAGGTGAAGCAGAGTCTTGGCGGGCACGCAAGGCTCTGTGCACTCTTTCTACAATTAAGGTTTTTGTTTTTGTCTCACAGTTAAGTAGTGTCTAAAATATTTGTTTAGTCACTGATAATAAGTTTTGATTCTCATAAGATTCCGGCAAGCCTCTAATTATTATATTATTTCTGCGACTTCTTGCCTCTAAATCCAGTAGTTTAGCTTGTACTTCTGCAATGAGGGTATCTTTGGATTTTAAATCTCGGTCAAGACAATCTGCTCTTATTTCCATAGCTATATTTCTGTTTTCAAGTATGTCAATTCTTTCATTTATCTGTTTTAGAGTTTTACCAAAAATCAGTGACTGTTCAGAGAAACTCTGTATGGCACTTTGAATAGGTTGTAGTGCCATTTTCAAATCTTCCAAATGGAAGTTAGAGTCACTTTTATCTTTGGCACTTACTTTAATGTTCTCAATGGCTTGTTTGGTAGTTCTTAGTCTTTTAGAGCCAGTGTCCTTCTCTGGAGAAAGCATTGAAGAAAATTTGGCCTTGGTTGTCTGTGTTTTCATGGAGTCGGAGTTGCCAGCCATGCCCAGGAAAGAGGTATGAAAACTGGATATCTGACACAGAAAAAGGCTTCTGGAGCGCACGTGGCAGGAGACTGTTGAGGCCAAAATTAGTCTGAGGTAAAGTGATATAAAAATTAAACTTTGTCCCCAATACAAATAAACTCAGACTGAAGCAATTGTATCATAGATATTTTCTGTAGAAAAAACTGTGGAGAAACTTCGCTTAAAAGTTGTTAAAAAAAGCCGGTAATTCCATAGCAGTGAGGAGCACAGTGAATAGGGAGCAGTCTAGCCGGTGACCATCTTGGAATCAGCTTTCCAGTTTTTATTCTTATCACCTAACTGAATGCCCAACATTTTTAGTGTTCTGTTCTCCAGTGATGTAAACCAATCTTAGGCTCCTACATGGTGTAAACTATTGTTACTACTGCAAACTGTTTATTAAATAGCCAACTTAACTCCTTGCTACACCCTTCTAGCCTCAGATTTACCACCACCAACTTTAGGCACAAAAATTAATGGTAAATTAAACAAAGACATTTCACAACATATAATGTAAGCTAAATTCATTTTAAGTTCTCTATATTCTCCATACAATATTTAATAATCCCAACACTTTAGTGTATGTAAGAGTATTATATTAATCTACTTGACTTCTCATGACTTAATCCTCTTTCTGCACCTAACTTTATCATGGATTGTGTGCCCATATCTGACCACAGACAACACTACCACTTATGTAAAAGATACATCTATTACCTGGATCAGAATTCAGCTTATGTTTAAAAATAATCCATTTGATAATTATAAATATTTAAATCAAGTTTATATGGAAATTTCTCTACAAGGATCAAATATTTCACTCTTTTTTTACTGGATACACCAAAACCTACATTTATACAGTAGTATGTCTTCATTAAATGTATGAAAATGCACTGTACATTATCCATTTCAAAAAGTATATGATTTCTAATGCCTATGTTATCCCGCTAAAAGAGATTCTATCTGCCCAGTTTGCACTTCTATTTGTTTAGTCTTTGTAGTCATAATGCTGAATTCTTCAAATTGTCTTTTTCTTTCCCCTGTTTTCGATTCAAAGTTTGCTATAAACAGAAAAAATAAATTTTAACTATAGTTAATAATAGCTTGTCATTGCAAACGACTGCATTAGGCTATAAGTTTAACACACACACAAACTTCATCACAGGTGCTTACTAGACTATTAATCTATTGACCTGTGAGGATCTTAAAAAGCCTAGCCTTACATATCCCTGGTAGTGTTTTAGCCCTTATATTTTGAGTGTGAATAACCCAGAGACAGGCAGAAAAAGGATATGCTGGGACAATTACTTCCTGTACTATAACAACTATTCTTCTACTACAGTTAAATGTTATATAACCACCCAATGGACATGCTTCAAGAAGTAGCTTTTCTAGACTTTCATAATATATATGGCTGTATTTAAATACGTATAAGCCCTCATAGAAGCTCAGGAAAAAAAAAAAAAACAGACTTGAGGAATTCTCAGACACTCCAAGTTAAATATAAATGCAGTAATCTACAAAATGTTTCTACTAAACACTATTTGTTGTTATTACAGTAGCAGGATTGGTTATATTTAGTTTAAATTTCTGTTATGTTGAATGCAAATATATTTTTGCATTTTTACAGGTGATTTTTCTCAGTCTTGGCCATCCTTGTGGTTTCAAAGAAAAAATATCAGAAAACAACTAAAGATGGAACCCTTCAAAGCAATCTCCAATACAACAAGAAAAATAGACAAGATTAAGAGTTTAAAGAAATTGAAAATTCTTTATGTAACATGGCATTAAATTATAAAATAATAAATTGCAGATCTACCAGAAGGAACTTGTAAAGAATTTATTATTCACTGAATAACTCTACCCTGAACACTATGAACCAAAAACATAGTAGCATTCATTCACTGAAATATCAAACTGGATGGTAGGCCACTTAATAAAAATATAACCAACTCAGTAAACCAAACAATCAGAACTTGCTTTTATTGAAAAACAAAACAAAAACAAATAATAATAAAATCATGGTTAAGCATTATCATCTTGTGAAATAACATTACAGACTTCTTCAGTACCAATAACATCCCCAAGCTCTGTAATATTTACAAATAACTTATTATTAGGAACTTATTATTCAATTAAGGACAAAGTCATTCTTCATTTAAAGAGATATACCACATAAAATACATTGGGTACCCAATCTTTAAATACAAAGCAATTTTACAAGAATTCCATTTAAGAAACTTACAGCCATAAATACATAAACAAGATTAACCTTTTTTTAAAAAAATAAACGTAACACCATAATAAAAAATATCACTTCTTGTAAACATCCTGCCGATAAATTACCATTAACCTGTACAAAAATCAAATTATTATTATGATGAATGGAATGGGGGATGTTAACCATCATCCAATGAAAACCTATGCCATCAGACATACATGTACATGTAAAATCTCCAAAAATAGCATTTCTTATCTAAATAAATAAATAGTAATAAAAGTAGCATTTAATGATAGCTACCACCCTTACAGTTTAGAAGCTCTTAATTTTAATACTGGTTTGATAGAAATATGTTCATTTAAACCCGGGGAGTACCAGCATTTAATTTTAGTTGCCAAAAACTTGTCTATTATGGCAAACTTTTAAAACAATTGAACCTTGGACATACAGTGGAATGCATATACACAGCACTATTACTACTGTGGGTAAAAATATCGTAATTGTGCCATGCAGTCTTCGCAAAATAAAACGCGGATGCCGTTACTATTCCAGTATCCCACAGGTTGCTTTCATGGCAAAACAAACTGTTTAATAGGTTGAAATCATGCCACTGACTGAAGCATGTAGAGGCTTATCTACATTGGTATCCAGCATGGTAAAATAAAGTTACCTGATGGTTGTGAAATACTCTGATAAGATCTGTAAGCTTTTGGCTCACTCTGAAATTATTTTCTTCTATGTACTATTCATACAAGCATCACAGTTAACACAGTCCCACTACAAATCTACTCCAACTTGATGTTTATAAAAATTAAAACATCTGTTAATAATTTTCCAGTCCTCAGATTTCTTGTTTATGTTGTGAACTGCTACTGTTACAGTGAGATGTTACCAGAGGCATTTCTTGCTCATATTGTTACCTTCAATGTTAGTTACAGACAGACATTGCATAAGGCATCACCAAACCTCTCTATGTTCCCCTAATAAAATTCACCTCTTTTTATTCCACTATTCTACCTCTTATAAAAGTGGCATTAATTTAATTTCAGATTGTTTCATTTCTTTTGTTTCATTTCTTTTTGAACACTGCTATAGAAGCCATGTCTATATTACATGAAGTCTCATGTCATTTTGTAATGTGGGGGATGGATTTGTTATGAGGTTTGAGATGTTTATCATGCTGCAGCATTTAAGATAGTAAAAGTGCTATACACGTACAGATACCTATCATGGGTGGGGTGGGGGATGCTATCATTGCTTTACATTCATTCCACAAGAAATATGCACATTTCCTAAACACAGACAAATGAGCAAATGTACAATGTTTACACTAATTATATATATGTGTATATATATATATATATATATATATATATATATATATGGATTCACTTCATAACACTGAAACTTCAAAATACTGAAACTCAAAATACTGAAACCAAAATCTTGAAAACTCAAAATACTGAAACTCAAAATACTGAAAACATATATCATGCATAAACTCACCTTAAACAACATAAATCATAACAATTTCTACCAAATATATGCAGGGGGGCAAGCCCCCCTGCACCCCCTGCTAATTAAATATATCAACTCCAAGATTGCACATAGTGTAGTTAAGTGCAATCTTGGAGTAGATGTATATAATTAGCACGGGGTGTAGTGCAGGGGCTTGCCCCCTGCATATATTTGGTAGAAATTGCTATGATTTATGTTGTTTAAGCTGAGTTTACGCATAATATGTGCTTTCAGTATTTTGAGTTTCAGTGTTTTGAGTATTCAGTATTTTGAGCTTTCAGTATTTTGGTCTTCAGTATTATGAAGTTTTCTCATTTTCAGTGTTATGAAGTGAATCCATATATATATATATATATATATATATATATATATATATATATATATATATATATATATATACACACACACACACACACACACACACACACACACAATGAAAGCACTGCCTCCTGCTGAAAGTAATATTTTCAACCATTTAAGTTGTTCAAAAAAATGTTGTGAACAAGAATGCAGAAATATGTGGGTGTTCTGTTAGACTTTTCCACTTAAAACCATAACTGAAGTAAAATTTATAACTGAATATCTAGACATGTTGTCCTAAGATTTTGCTAGAAAGGCAAAGCCCCATATTGCCATGCAAATTAAAGAGACCTACACCTAACGGGGGCCCCATGATGTCCTTTAGATAGCATTGTATTTTACTTAAGGCCAGCAACGCATATGAACCCAAAACAGACAAAGAAAAAACAGAATACATTTAGTGAAAACACAGCTCTACAAAATGAAACATTCTAATTTGCTGCTAAACTTAACATAAATTAACACTTTGTGGAGGGTGGAACACAGATGTGTATTTTGCAGACAGATTATCTGTTAACACAGTATATGCAAACAGATGCATGCCAAAATCCCACTGGGAAATAAAGCAGTATCTCAGAGCCCTCTGTTTCCCTTAATCTATCAAAGTATCAGTTGTAGCAAGTTCACAATGAGATATGCCTACACTTATTGTTGGCTTAATGTAGTTCTGGTAAATGAATACTGGGAGTAAATTGAGAAGTTATGTACCTACCATAACGTTCCATGTTAGTTGCCTTCTCTCGCCTTCTTTCTTGCTTGATGGGTTCGGAGCCGATCCTCGGCTCTGACTCGGCACTTTGCTAAGCTCGAGAGTCACTTTTACCAGCTCGAGGCAGCCCCATATCCCATGATGCAAGGCGGTAAGTACCCAGATCTCGTTTGTTGTCTATAGGCAATAACACCTAGCATAAAAAACTTCCCAAAAGGAAGAAAGAAGGCAGAGAAAAAGCCTGAAGGATAGGTTAGGAAGACCAGAACTGTATGGTCTTAAGAAGCATTCTTCCATATAGGGAGAAAAAGGTCTGTCCAGGCCAGGGGGAAGGAGGGAGGGTCACAAGAAAGAAGGCGAGAAGACAACTAACATGGAACGTTATGGTAGGTAGATAACTTCTCAATGTTAAGTTGTCAATCTCGCCTTCATTCTTGCTTGATGGGACCGTCCTAGCACCTCTATCCTGGGTGGCTCAATGGTACAGACTCTTGAGAACTGTAGAGCCAAAACTGGCTCTATCCCTGGAGGCCAAATTCAATTTGTAATGAGAAACAAAGGTATGAGGAGTGGCCCAAGTGGCTGCTGCACAAATAGTGTCTAATGGAAGTCTAGCCTGAAAGGCTGTGGAAGTGGCTAAGCTTCTGGTTGAATGCGCTTTAGGTTTTGAGCACAGCTGTTTTCCCCTGAGCTGATAGATTTCAGAGATGACAGAAGAAAGCCATCTAGATAAGGTCACTTTTGAGACAGGAAGGCCTTCTTTGTTATCAGCATAAGAAATAAAGAGCTGATCGGATTTCCTGAATTGTTTTGTTCTGTCCAAATAATATCTGAGTTGGCGGTGAACATCAAGATAATGTAATTTTTGTTCCGATCTGTTTGAGTAATTTGGGAAAAATACAGGAAGGTCAATAGACTGATTCAAATTACTCTTTGAGGCGACCTTAGGCAAAAAGGTCAGATTAGTTCTCAAGGATACCCTGTCTTTGTGGAAGACCAAATAAGGGGGACGAACAGAGAGAGCATGAAGTTCAGACACTCTCCTAGCCGAAGTAATAGCAACCAGGAAGAGTGTTTTCCATGAAAGAAATTTCAGGGAACATGAAACAGCTGGCTCGAACGGAGGAAGAATCAAGGATGTCAGCACTAAATTTAGGTCCCATTGAGGAGGAGGACTCCTGACTGGAGGTTTCAGGAGAAAGATTCCTTTTAAGAAGGCTCTACAAAGCCTGTGGGACATAATGTTGTGATCTGTGAACCCGACATGAAAGTTCGAGATAGCAGCCAACTGAACTTTGACCGTGGAAGAAGAAGAGCCCGCGTGAAAGATTTCCGCTAAGAAATCCAAAACTGCTTGAACTGGAGCAGTAAAGGGATCAATATTTTTAGCTTTTGCCCAACAAGAAAAGCGTTTCCATTTGCTGGTATAAATCCTTCTAGTAGAGGATTTTAGGGAAGCCACTATGATATCCCTAACAGGATTAGAGATCATAGGAAGCCTGGCTAAGGAAGGAAGTGGAGCAACCATGCTGTGAGGTTGAGAGAAGGGATAGACCGGTGCAGCTGACCCGATTGGTGAATCAGAAGGTCTGAAGGGAGGAAAGGCATAAAGAAGTCCCTGGGGCCAATCCTGGGTTAGAGCGTCTCTGGGGGGATGGCCTGGCAGTGGGAAGAGAGAAAAGAAGTCTGGGCATTTGCTGTTTTGGGGAGTAGCAAAAAGATCGCAACATGGGCGGCCCCATTCTAGAAAAATCTCTTCCACTATAGATTGTTTGAGAGACCACTCGTGAGGCATGAGAATAGCTCTGCTCAATCTGTCCGCTAGAATGTTGGTTTTCCCAGGGATATGCATTGCTACCAGAAACCGATGAGAGAAGATCGCCCATTGCCAAAGTCTGAGAGCTTCTCGACACAATGGGTGGGACTTGGTTCTGCCCTGTTTGTTGATATACCATACTACAGACATGTTGTCTGTGTGAACTGCAATTGTTCCCAAGGGAAGAAAGTCGTTGAGGGCTTGCAACGTTAAAAGCACTGCTCTCATCTCTAGGACATTTATGTGCAGGTGGTATTCGAACGGTTGCCACATCCCATGAACCATCCTGCCCTGATAATGATCCCCCCACCCGATCAGGGAGGCGTCCGTAGTGACAGTGGCTACCGGGGCCGGGGATGCAAAGGGTCTGCCTTGGTGAATTTGGGGAGAAGTAATCCACCATGAAAGATGATTCTTGCAAATTTGTGTCACCAGGATTTGGTGACGCATTGGAAGTTGTTGGTAAGACCACTGAGTGAACAACATCCACTGAAGAAGGCGCAAGTGGGCCAGGGGAAGAAGGGTAATGGCCGCAGCCATGAGGCCCAACACCTTTAGAACCATGCTGGCTTGTACCTTTTTGCTGGCAAGGATGATCCTCACGTGACTTTGTATATCTGAGATTCTTTGGTCTGTGAGGGTTGCTGACATCCGAACAGTGTTTAAGTTTGCGCCTATGAAGGTAATAGACTGGCAGGGCAATAAGGAGGATTTTCCGTAGTTGATCGAAATTCCCAATTGAGTGCAGAGATTTAGTGTGTAATCCCTGGCTTGAAGAAGTTGATGCCTGGTGGTGGCTGAAAGGAGCCAGTCGTCGAGATATGGAAACACCTGGAATCCTTGACGTCTCAGGTGAGCCGTGACCACTGCCATACATTTGGTGAACACTCTGGGGGCTGTAGTGAGACCAAAGGGCAGGGCTCTGAATTGAAAATGACTGGACCCCAGCCGAAGCGGAGAAACCTTCTGGAGCGTCTGTGAATTTTTATGTGATAGTACGCGTCCTGAAGATCTATTGAGCACATCCAGTTGTCCTTCTCTAGGAAGGGCAAATTGACTGAAGTGTGACCATTCGAATCTTGTCTTTCTCACAGACTTGTTGAGTCTGCTGAGATCCAATATTGGTCTCCAGTCTCCGCCTTTTGGGGACCAAAAAGAATCTTGAGTAGATTCCGGCTCTGAATGGTCTGTTGTAACTGGCTGAATGGCTCTTTTTTGTAGAAGCTTTAATACTTCTAACTCTGCAACTTCCCTTAGACCGGGTGGTACATCTGGAAGGGAATTTGTGTGAGAGAAGGGACTTTCCTCGAAAGGAATTTTGTAACCCTCGGATATAATCGACTGTACCCATCTGTCTTGAGTGAGGGAATGCCAGGCTTCTGGGTACAGCGATAGTCTTCCCCCGACTGCCTCCAAGGATGGACAGTCGGGCAACATCTCAGGGATGCTGAAAGGGCTTGTCAGAGAGAGGCTCTCTGCTTCCCTGGTTCTGTGGACCCCCTCTGCCTCTAGAGCGTCTGTTATTATTACCCCCTCTGCCTCTAGGGGTAAACTGACCACGTGTATCCGGCGTGACTCCTTGGGATTTGCAGAACCACATCTTTCCACCCTTCTGTCCTTTGGGGTAAGGTCTAGAAGGGGTGGAAAAACGGACCCCTATGGCAGAAAGAGTCTTGCCGTCCTGTTCACACCTGGTCAATGTATCCTTCACTTGAGGGCCAAACAAAGCTGACCCATCAAAGGGAGAGTTTGTGAAGGACGCCTTAAAGGGATCTGCAAAATTACAGAGCCGCATCCAGGATTGACATCTAAGAGCCACCCCTGTACCTGCGGCTCTACTCGCTCCATCTGCTGCATATTGTATCAGTCGCATGGAGGAGTTAGCTATAGAATTAAGGATTCCTAGCTGAGAAGCAATTTTCTCTTGAGCCCCTGCAGCTGTAGGATCCTGTACTACTTCACCTAGTTCCTTAAGGATGTCCCTTTGGAGTCTGGTGAAGTGACATAAGTAGTTCAGCGCATAGCAAAGGTCGCTGAAGAGAACATCCGCTACCATACCTATCCATGGTCCTAGAATCCTTATTAGGAGGATGGACAGGTACGGAAGGATCTGCAAGTTCCTTCTTAGTGGCAGCCGCCACCACCATGGCATCAACAGGGACACCTTTCATAAGGAATTGCTTTTCCGAAGGGGCAGTAATAAATTTAGACGGCCTCCTAGAAACTGGCTCTACAGAGTCAGGAGCAGCCCAAGCCTTTCGAGCAATAACCTCCATAAGGGGGTCGAAAGGCGGAGACACCCAGGAGGTGGAGGGCAGAGATCCAAACGCCTCTAGGTATACCAACTCATCCTCAGAGGGATTTGTGGAGGGCCAGTTTCCCCTCTGTTTTAGGAGTTCTAGGATGTCTGAAAAGGAGACATCCTCAGAGGGGATCTTGGGGATCCCTCCGACTCATCTAAGTCGGTATCTGAAATGATAGACTCAGGGGAGTCTAGGTGTTTCCTCTTACAAGTCCTCTTGCACGGAGGATCTCCTGACTGATCAGGAGAATCCTCGGAAGAGGGGGTTATTCCCAGTGGGGAAACCTGAGGCGGTGGATCTCTGGGTCCGGGAGCAAGAGAGATGGAAGAGATATCGACAGGCACTGTAGAGGGAGGAGCTAAGGGAATGGACTGCTGGCTGAGCCCAGTGGCCAGCACACTCTTCATCACCTCAAGGCCCCTCCCAGGGAGGTCTGAGAGAACCCATTCCGAAGAAACCGGGACTCCAGGGCCCACTGAAAGGGAAGGCTCCGAGGCAGATGTCGGAGCCGAGCTCACCAAGGCCGAGGCTCCAAGGGGAAGAGCGGGGTCGGACAAGGGTCCGATGCCACTCACCCCCTCGGAGGAGACCAGGGAAGCCCGACCACCAAATCCCTCCAAGAAAGGTCTCAAAGAGGAGATAAGAGTAGATGCCGAGGGTGCAGAAGGGGGGGGTATCCGCCCCTCAGCCATAGCAGTAACTATCCCCGAAGACTCCAGCTCCAAACTCTGAGGTAGAGTCAAAGGAGGAACTTGAAGAGGGTGTGGACTAATAGTCGTCTGTTGAGACGGACTATGCAGCATCTGGGCCAGTGCCTGTGATTTCAATAATCTACTTACCACCCTCTCTAAATCATGGTCTGAAAGCCTGGACGACCTAGATGATCAGCTCAGATGGCTCCGTTCCGAGAGGAGAGGTGAGGCCGGAGCCGAGAGTATCGGTTCCAAGGAAGGGGACCTGGACCTCTTCCTCGAAGGAACCATCGGAGCCGAAGAAACCACAGATCCAGACGGAGCCAAGGACTTTTCGGCTCCGAATGAAAGTCTCGATGCATCGGCTCCAGCCGGAGCCGATACAGACACAACAGTAACGGTGTCGGAGCCGGTCGGCGCCGACACGGCCTGAGCCACATGGTGGTCGGAGCCAGTCGGAGCAGACACCGATGTGACCAAAACAGTATCGGCACCGATAGCCATCGGTGCCGAAGATTTTTGTAAGACAGGATCGGCTCCAGCCGGAGCCGAGGCCACCAGCTTAGATACAGAAGCCTGGGCCTTAGAAGACTTAGAAGTCTTGCTCGGAGCCGATTTGGCCGGAGAGCCCTCCAGTTTAAGGAGACCCCTTAAAATCAACTTATTTCTCCTCTCCTGCAGGACTCTCTGGCTAAAGGAATGACAAATCGCACAGGAGTCCTGCAGGTGGAGAGGTCCCAGGCAATATAAACAAGAAGTGTGACCGTCTGTCAGAGACATCTTCTGACAGCACGAGTCACACTTCTTAAAGCCTGAGACCCTTTCTTTGGACATAGTTGCACAAGCAGTACACAACAACACAGTCCCAATCAGACAACTAAAGTTATCTAAAATATATAGTAACTAACCTCTCACACACACACACCCTGACAGGGGGGGGGGATGGGAGGGAATGAAGGCCTGACTAAAGAAGGGAAAGGAAATATAATTTTAGTCAGAAAAGGGCTTACAATTAAGTAAAAAGGAAGGTATTTTAAAAAAAAGTGAAAAATGTTAAAATTTAGGGGCAAAAAGTAGTTAAAAGCTAACACTTACCAGGAGCTGGCAAAAGGAGGACCTCATCAGAGAAGCGGCAAACGAGATCTGGGTACTTACCGCCTTGCATCATGGGATATAGGGCTGCCTCGAGCTGGTAAAAGTGACTCTCGAGCTTAGCAAAGTGCCGAGTCGGAGCCAAGGATCGGCTCCGAACCCATCAAGCAAGAATGAAGGCGAGATTGACAACTTAACATCTAATGTTTATACATTTCGAAAACGTATTGTACTACACTAAATGGTGGAAGCCTCAAGGGCAAGCAATTATCTCTAAGGCAGTAGCATATTTTATTACATAGGGCCATAACTAACAAGTACCACATTCTGTGCATATGACCTATCAAATGCAATATGACAGAAAACTGTTGCAACACTCGTCTGTTGAGGAATACAGGAGAAGAAAATTTCAACTTTGTAGATTTTCTTCTGTAGAGGGTGAAGCAAAGAGCTGCAATGCATATGGACTATGCAAATAAACAAAAAGTGAACTTAAGTGAAGCAGAATCACAGAACGCACATCAAACTAGATCTACTATCACATCTGCTTAGAGGTGATCTCGGCTTGACTTACAAAGCCATGTCCAAACCAGCCCTACTTGGAATGGTACACAAAGAAATCCCAATCCCCCTGGGTCACACAGAGCATGCTAGAGGGACAGGTTCATCTCCCAAAGACTGCCCATACTCTGGAATAGGCATTCATGTCAAGCAGAGCACCTCACTGGCCCTCTTCAAGAGAAATCTTGTTGAGTGGATGGGTAACAAAGTTCACTCCAGAGATCATTCCAGTTGCACTACTGGATATGGGCACTGTGAACTAACATTGGGTGGCACGGTGCCTGGGCAATGTTTTTGGGCTGGGCTTGTAAAGGCTCCAGGACCATTGGCCTAGTACACACCTATGAAACAGCAGTTATAAGTGGAAGCCGGGCTACAGAGCCACACTGTTACCTTGTCTAAGGACATAACAGGCCTAACCATATGGGCACTTTCAAAACAAGAGTACAAGGCTGGATTTATGCTAGTGCATGAACACACATGAACACAAATATGGTGGAAACAGAAGCAGAGATAAACCTATAGGTGTATGAAGCCTTAACATCCAATTAAATGTGAGATACGCAGGCAAGAATGCCAAACAGGGTGTGTGTTACTGTGTAAATAATGCATATCCAGGGGGTACCTCTACACTCCTGGTAGAACATTATTTACTCAGGAACACAAACCCTGGAGGGCATATCTCAATTAGGAAATGGGCTGTCTGTAAAATTGTGTTTTATGTATTTTTTTTTTATTACACTATTATTATTTTTCATATTTTTGATGTAAAACATTTCCTCCACCTGATGTTTGAAAAAATGTCTGGAGATTTACCTCATTTTTTTGGTCCCTTACTCAAAATTTGTGTGGTTTGTTGACCATTACTTGGGAGTAAAGTCACTAAATCTTGACATACATTTGAATTCTAGGCTATTTTTTTTCAGAAAATGCATATTAAAATAAATCTTTTTATTGTAAAACAACGTTCCAATTTTATTAAAGCAATTTTCAAAACCTGTTCCTATTTTTCAGCATTTTCAACTTTATTTTACACTTTATCCAAACATCTTGAGCTAAGAGGTTGAGAGGTATGCATACCTCTTAACTGCTGCTTACCCTTTCACACATAAACACACTTCCGCTTTCATGCATGCAAGCACACACACACATGCGCGCGCAAACACACACGCCACTTTTCTTTTTTATGTTTCTTTGAATTTTACACTCTCTAAACATCAAAAGTGCTGCTTATTGAGTATAAAACAATGGCTTGATCGATCCAAATCACTCATGCACGCATACACTCACAGAAGCACTTTTTTGTTTTTTTTTAATTTTGTACACACTAAGCAGCACAAGCACCAGTTAGCAAGTGTAAAATGATGATGGCCAATTTCTTTTTTACAGTCCGAGGTCCGTCTGGCAGCGGACTCATTTTTCAGCTGGCATTACCTGTACATTAACAGCAACTGGAGAACATTTATTCTCCAATCATAGTGGCAATGTAGAGGTCACCCATTCTCTAAATAGCAATAAACAAGCCATTTTAAGGAACCTGTCTATAATCTTATGTTATTAAACCCTGAAGGTGTAGCTTTTAGAAGGGAAAACCTTTCTACTGTGCTGTAATAGACATTTCAGTTTTCAAACATAATGATTTGGGTCTGACAAAAAGACAGACATAGCGCTTCCCCTAGTTAGGTAAAATGAAACCCTGCACTGTTCCCCTGAATGCCCTTCACTGTTTCAATTCATAAGGTTATGCTGAATGCCAGTGCAAACGCTTCAAGTATATCAATGACATTATTTTCAGCAACAGGAAACGTACATGACAGCACAGGTCTTATTACATTAGGACTACATTTTGTGTTATGGGTGACAGGACTGCTACTTCCTGACTAAGCCAAACTGCTTGCATAATGTAACCTCGACCCATCCAACACACCACACTCAAACATCCAGTTCAAATACTGCATATAGTGACTGTATGCAGCAAATGCACAGTGAAGCAAAGACATGCTAATTTAAGCATCAGGCACTAACAAATGAAACAGTTGTGAATCCCAAAACCAATCTAACTTTATCAATGAACAAAGATACACAGAGAGAGAATTGTGGAAATTAAATCTTGAACATGAACTGTACTAATACACATCAGACAAACTATAATATAACTGGCATCATTTTGCAGGGTAAAAATACTGTAAAATTGTGGAGATCTATGAAAGTATTTTGGCCTCAGACTCCCCTCTTTAACTTGATCAACACATCCCTATACACTTAGTGGCAAAGTCTAGCAGTGTTCAGCAGTTCCATCATTGTGTTAAACAGATTGTGCAGTAATGGGGTATGCAAAATCTGCAGTACAGAAAAATAAAGTACCACCTTGCATAGCAATGAATGCAGGCTAGTGTGCCTCTCCAGCTCTGGAGAGAGAAATGAATGGACAGCCTAGTACTGGCCTGCACATTACAGATCCTAATATAAAACAGGAAAATACCATGAATCTGGAGATCTCACCATAACCCAATTACTATGCATTTGAGCAGCACTTTAGTGACCACCCCAACATACAACCTAAAAGGTGCTTTCAACATTATATGACTCCCCCATCATTCAGTACAACCATTTCTAGCAACCTGTCCAGCCCACACCTCTGCACTTAAAGCAGCTGACTGAGCTGGAAATTGAAAGAAAATATGTACAAAATAAGTAAGGAGAGATGCAAAGTTCAGACCAAGCAAGCTAACTTACTGTATGCCACTTTCCATCATTAATTACTGGTCCACTGCTGGTCACTCGGCCTACACCTTTGTATTTCAGTTGTAGCTCTATTTTTCCATTGCGAATAGCCAATAAAATCCAGGATTTTTCTTTCTGGCTTCCGGCAAACAAGATGATACCTTCAGGATCATATGTTCTGAAATCAAACTCCGCTGTAAACCTGAAAAATAAAACAGCTAAAGACAGACTTCCTTGATTACAGTATAAGCTGCATTAACAACACAGTAATCTTATATATAGTTCTGTGCTTCCAAACTACTTTAGTTTTTTTGGGAATTATTTCCAAAGCCACCTGCAACAAAATGGTAGCCACTGTTAAAAGGAATCCAGCATAATCAGTTGAGGACACGTGCTGCTGATAATGATGGAACCAGCAGCACTGGTGCAAAGTATGTTTTCAATAATAATGAAAACACAATCTGCAGACCAGAAGGTTATCAGATAATGGATCAGTGTCAAATACATGGTCAGACTGACAACATGTAATTGGTCTGTGGAGACATTAGCACTGACTCAACGGATCCTAAGAATGGCAATGCAAGGACATGGTGTTTTTGCTGGAATCAGGGCTGGAAGCCTTGCAACTTGTACTACCAAAAAGAACACTGGTAAATGAAAATGAGGGGAAAGGGTGGCCACAGTGGTGCAGTGGTTAGCATTGCCGCCTCACAGCAAGAGGTTCTCCGGTTCGATCCTCGGCTGGGGTGCCTTCTGTGCGGAGTCTGCATGTCCTCCCTGTGGTCGCGTGGGTTTCCTCCGGGTGCTCCGGTTTCCTCCCACATCCCAAAGACATGCTGCAGGTGGATTGGACACTCTAAATTGGCCCTAGGTGTGAGTGTGGGCGTGTGTGTACCTTCTGTGGAAGGTTGGACGCCGGGCTGGCAACTCGACACCGTAAAACTCCACTGCCAATCACGAGCGGACAAGGTGATCCCCTGTGGCGACTCCTAACCGGGAAAAGCCGAAAGAAGAAGAAGAAGAAATGAAAATGAGGGGAAGCCAGAAATGGGAATTAAAACACAAGATTTACATACTCTAACAGGGCCCTCAGCAGTAGGGGTGGAAGAACAACATATGATACTTGCCCTTTTACCTTTCGAATAGCTGTCTGTGATCATGTTTTCATAGTCAGTTGAGGGGAGACAGACTTTTGGGGAGCTTGTAAATCTGTTCTGGTGATCAGGAGAAGATTTTACTACCAATATTGCAACAGGTTTTTTATGAAGCTCTGAGAGTGGTGCGGGAGAGAGTAACAGTCAAAATGTCCTAAAAAATTACTGAAGGAATAAAAGAAAACTACTACTATTACCACACACACATCCACACCCACATTTGGAAAAACAGCAACTCAAGAGTTAAAAAAACAATAACCACTTTCACGGCAGCCCAGCATGCTAAGCATATGCAGAGTAGGTTGCACAGTATCAAAGAACTAAAGAACAGGATAAGACATAAATAATGGAGGAAGGAAGGCAATATGCTAGTTAATCATCACAGTCTAAACTCCCTCTCTGAAGAGAGAAATTACAAATCTTGCACGATAAAACTAGAGTTTTCCAATTTCCAGACTTAAGACTCTAGACAGAAGTTGCATGAATTAGAAAAAGACAGATGTGAATTTTCCTCAATCGAAAATGCATAAAACTATGAAGTCCCTACCAACAGCAGAAACAGCAAGGACGCTAAATTAGCAATGGGAGTTTTCCACCTGGCATCTGGGAAGATGCCTGCTCACTTTTGTAAAATAGGCCACAAAAATTACATCCTGATTAAGGAGGAACAATAGAGATTATGGGAAGCATCTTGATTTTTTTTTGATAAATCTGTTTATACTTGAGAGATCTAGATGAGATTGCTACAAGTTTGCATTCTGTCTCTAAAACTAACATGAAAGTGGAGTAGAAAGCCCTAGAGGATATTTCTTAGAAGACAAGCCCTAGATTGTCCCAAATGTCCAGTAGCTGCTGAAGGTCAGATTTATCTGCTCCTTTGTGGCAGAAAATATAGTCAATGAAAGTACACTGTAGAAAGTTTTACTGAATACCCATTTGACACTAACTCGGCCACTCACTTGGGTGGTGTGATTTGGAATCAGTGAATTGTAAACAGCGATGTCGTCTTCCTACAGCCAGAGCAGGTGGGATAGCAGGGAAGTGATAATGGGGCTTTAACTGTCACTGGTGGCTATTATAGGAATATTATCGGACTTATGTTGCTGACCTGCAGTTTGTCACCATTATTTAATTCCAGCAGTTGTCTCCTCTATCTGTTAATATTGTTTATTGCAGTCTGCTCTATAAAGAAGGATTATGATGGCTTAAAGTACCTCTAAATGGAAGTGTGAAATTTACTTCATATGACACTAGCTTACCCCTCTTCACTGGGTGCTGAAGTGCATTCTCAGAGGGAATATCAAGCAGAGACAGATGCAGAGGACAATTTAAGAAGTGTTCCTTAACATCCTCAGGAAACAGCTGTGTATGAAAGACATACCTCCTCACGAGATCCCAAAATGCTGCCCCTGCTCTAAAACAGTGACCAAACATAACCATAATAGGACTCCAATTACATGCCATTTGAGTGGATTTAAAAATTGCTCTGTGAACCATTACACATGTTGTGCTGCATCACCTACCTCCCTTTAAATGTCATTTTGATACTGTGCAATGTAGGTTTGATAGAACCTGAAATCTTATCTATTGTTCTAACCTCTGTCATCTGGCAGCGTTCTTGCAGAAAGACTACTATTAGATTCTGATTCTAACTCTGCTGTTGCTGGGCCTGCCATCTGTGTGTGTGTGTGTGTGTGTGTGTGTGTGTGTGTGTGTGTGTGTGTGTGTGTGTGTGTGTGTGTGTGTGTTTATACTCTTCCTCTTATAGCAAAAGAGGATGTTTCTTAGAAGACAGTGGCTAGGATGCCGATTCAAATGCAATCTCATTAAAATATCCAGAATAGCCAATGTCTTGGAATGGTCAGCCCTTATCACTGGAGTATATGTCTTTCAAGAAAAAGTAATTTTTAGCAATCTTATTTAAAATGGTCTTTCATAAGGTTTAATGTTTCCTCAAATAAAACATCTAGACAGGAAACAGAAGACAGGTATTCAAACCCAAAACTATCAATATATCCCAAGAGTAGGAAATTCAGTATGACCAACCCGTATTTTTATTGTGCTCCCCCAAAACAAAAGGATAACACACACTTTTCTTCATACGTAGAAAAATAAAAATCTGACTTGGATGGTTTCTCTTCAAATGGAAATGTCTGAACCACTTCTTAGGGGAGACGTCTGCTTGGCCTACAGAGGAAAGCAAGACCCACACCTAATGAACTTGCTTCATCTTCGTAAATCTAACAGGACTAGGGCTACCCATTCCAGGGACGTAAATATGGCCTGTGACTTAAATAGCACATGCTAGAGGGACAGATTTATCTCCCAGCAGCTGCCATGTCTTTTGAACAGGCTACCAATTCATGTGAACAGAGCATCTCTATGACACTGTTCAAGAGGAACCTGGATGAGTGGATGGGGCACTGTAAATTCTTACAGGGGGAGAGTACCCACAACCCTCCTGGACATGGGCGGTCATTACTAAATGCAATCTTGGATACTGACTAGCATTTCTATGGTATTACATTGGAATGAAATGGCTAGGCTTAAAATGATCTCTGGGTCAATAGCCTAGTAATCTCCTATGATACTATGAAGACAAATCAAATTATTCCTGACAGTTAACGTCATTAAAGAAACATCAGAGGTCTGAAGGAATAGTTTAAAGTCACCAATACCTGCTTCTTGGGTATCTAGGTATCAGAACCAGTTTCTGCCTAATAACAGTCTGCTGTGAAATTGTTACCTGCCTCACAGTTTAATTCTACCTCAAATACCTTTACCATAACTAAAGGGACATCACCCGAGCATGAGAATGGCAGAAGCACAAAATCATGAGAGACAACGAAGGAGAGGACTCGATAACAAAACTCACACAGGTGCTTAGACCTGGGAATGTTCCAGCATCACACCCCACCCTGAAAACCATGACAGATAATGAAGCAGCTAGCCTAACAGCTTTCTTTTCCATGGACCCGTTTGTTCAGCTACAGGAATGAAAGGGAGAATTAGGGAAATCAAGTGGGAGCATTTCACATTCTTGAAGCTTTAGTGGCAGAGACTTCATTTGGCTGTGCATTCCTATGCCTGAGAAGCCTGACAGTTTCTATTTTTCCTTCTAGTGCCAGAATGACAGATGTTCTCTGTAAAGGTAGAGTTAATACTCATGGTTTCTGTTCTTAGGAATTACCTTTGATATAACAAAATAGCAAAGACATTCTAAGATAAAGGAAAATAAAGATTCAGCTCTTGAAATGGCAGCATACTACAATCTACTTTATAATGCACCACAACTGAACTCACCACATTTACTAGAGTCCAACACTAGTGCAGCTATATTTTAAAATTCCATCAAATGCTGCCAACAGAAATAACATCACAGAATTCTTACAGTGAAAGTACTTTATCATTAGTACATGATGGGCAAAACATACAAGGATACCCTTTTGGAGAACAGACATTCTCAGACAGGGCATTAATGTAAAGGTATCACTTCACAACAGCATATTAAGCTGCCATGAAGCTTGGACAGAAAAGAAGCAAATGGCTACTATGATGTTTACACTTGCTAAACATGGATTTCCCAATCAAAAGCTGTGTTTAGTAAGTATGGGAAAAAAGTTAAAAATTAATGTGATTATGTTTATGTGAGTGCATGCGTGTGTGTGTGTCTGACAGGGGGGACAGCATGAGTACACACCTCACAACTTCTTTGGTCAAGAATTCTGGACAAAGCCTAGAATAATAGGGGATCAATGTCATATATATATATATATATATATATATATATATATATATATATATATATATATATTTTTTTTAATTATAAACCTAATTCACTTAAAAAGTAAATACAGAAAGACGTTTACTATCAGAATACATTTCCTGAATAAAATGTTTGTCACTATGTCTGGTTTTATTGACTAACAGTAAATATCAGTGATTTACCAAAAATAAATCAAAAATTTTTTGGAGGGTGCAGTGCTTTGTGCTTTATGCTGCATGAATGTTTTCATTCATTTTATTTAAATGTGATATCTTAGGTATATTCAGTGGCTGTAATTGCGGAGTACATTTCTTGTGTGTGTGCATTTTTTTCTGTGTACGTGTGTGAATTTGTCTGTGCCTGTTCAGGTTGTGTAGATATTAAATAGTTAAATAACTTGCGCTTTGGATGTAAAATACTTCCTCCAACAACAATTACATACACAGCAACTCTGAAACATTAAGTGGAAGAACTATTTTACATCAAATATATTAAAAAGTATATTATAATAATAAAATAGAAAACAATATAACAGTTCATTATCTAAGGGAAATAATGCCCTACAAGGTGACATTACAGGGAAATAATTGATATTCCAGGGTGGTGAGATCTGATGCCCAATGCCTGTGACATTGGGCCTTACAACAACTCTTGCCGAAACAACCTATGGAAAAAAATCTAAAGCAAATCTGTTCAGAGCTGCAGTCCTGACATTAGAAAACAGTCACTGAGTTTTTCTGAAATCTAAAGGAATCTAAATAGATTTATATGCTAAGGCAAATCATGCAGTTGTTACCAAAGCATTCTTTATAAAACACTAGAGTAAAACTGAAGACAAAGTTGAAGCCACTTCCATATAAAATACTACAATAACTTCTATGACCACGAAATAGAGGAAATGGCCATTACATACCAAGAACTACTTAACTTTGTCAAAAACACTTTTTCCAATTCACTTGCTTTTACCAAACAGAGTAGAGCAGCAAAGGAGACTTAAAACAATGTATCAACACACAGTCAAGGTATCCCATAATACATCATACTTTAGCATTTCAGTTAGTCTGTAAATATTAAATGAATGGATTTCTTAACTGACTGCAGAACTGGCTCAATAATTTAATTATCTATCTGGAAATGTTTATAAAGAGTATGAAATCACAAGTAGTGTGCCTCACCATAGTATTGCCTTAGTAAGTTTAATACTACTGGCTGCTAAAAAGCAAGTACTAGAAAATGGAAATCAGAACCTAAACCAACTCTATCTGAAGCAGTGAATATTTTAAAGGAGATTAAAGACATAGGGGTGGCTGCTTAGAAAGGGAAGCAGCAAACTGCATATAATAAATGGAATTTGCGAGAGCAATGCATGTAGAATACTGTTCAGGAAGAGCGAGGTTTCAGGGAAGGCAAGAAATGAGCAATTTATGTAATGCTGGAAAGAATAACTGTTAAAGAGAAAGAAAAGACATATGTAATGTATAATGCATGAATATGACAAATGTTAATGCAGAAGTGCCTATGTTTTAAGTGGTAATTTAATAAAGGTGTTAAAAAAGCTTTGTCCTGGGGAAAACGTTTGTCTGGCATATTGATAACTGCAAGAAAAAAAAAGAAAGAAAGAAAAAAATCAAACTATATTTGAATAGCAAACTAACAACTGCAAAATAGGATATGTGGTCACTCTGATTCAGACAATATGCTTTAAGATCATGTAACATATTTAAAAGAATAGTGCTTAAGAAACATAGACCACCATAATTAAATGGATGCTGATCCCATTTGGTAGGAAAACATTTTTGACAATCTCCCTTCTCCATTCCCATTGACTTTAATTATGGGTACAGAGAATAGGCAAGAGGTGGGGCTGAAGTTTACTGTCTAAAGCTGGCAAATAAACTAAGTACCAGAAACAAACAGGGAGGAAAAGGTAATAGAATGGAAGGGGTCAAGAAGACATTTGGACTTCCCCATCTTGGATTGATATCAGAGTACAGGCAAAGAGAAAGGGATAGGGGAATCCTAAATGAAAGACCTGCAATGGTCATGTTTTTAGTTGACTCTAGAACAGAAGTTGCTGTTAAAAAAGGGATTATTAGTAGGCATATTAAATACTGCATGATAACTACAGGAACCAACAGGAGGTCAGAAAAGATTGGGACGAGAACTTAGATAACCAATTCACAAAGAAATAATGGGAGGACATTTATTTTTGTCGTTTGATAACTGGGAAAGTCCAATTGAGCTAATGGTCCATTTTCACCAAAGGCCAGGGAAGAAAAGCACCACAATACATTCAACAACATTTAAACAGTTCATGAATAATTCTATACAAGGGGAGAAGAACCTCAAAACAGATTAAATATTTATAATGACCTGAGGAGAATGCCCCACAAAACCACACACAAAACCCTTTACAATAGCTGATAAGTAATTATATCCAAGGGAAGAAAATCCCCGCAACATATAAAAACACAGATTGAAATACATTTACAGAAAAAATTACTAGGATAAATTGTGATCAAGACTATAGTATGTATTGCAAGTAGCAAAACACTTTGGAGAAGTGGACAGCCTATGCCAAGTAAATTAATACATAGTTATTCACAATACTTGATCTATTTCTAATAATACATGGAGGTGAGAAATAAAGTATTCTTCTGCTAAAATAGAGGAACAGAATGAGACGAAGAGGAGTAAAAGGACATGGAGAGAGAGATGGTTATCATTTGAAAGATGAGAATGTTATGAGAGGACAAGAGAGAAAAATAACTAGTAGTGTTGGCTGAAGAGCATACATTAATAGTATCAAATATGCAACAAAATCTATAATATTTAGGATTTTTCCTAGAAGTTTTTGCATAGATACTTTTATATCCCAAGCAGACTCCAAAGATTTTTTCCTCAGGTAAATGGCAAATGCTAGTTGTGTAACATGGAAGAAAAAGGTACCCGACAGCATATGTTCTTGGGGTGTAATAAGTTGGCAGACTTTACAAATTCCCTACAGAGCACGCTGTCAGG
Source organism: Protopterus annectens (assembly GCF_019279795.1). Classification (NCBI taxonomy): domain Eukaryota; kingdom Metazoa; phylum Chordata; order Ceratodontiformes; family Protopteridae; genus Protopterus; species Protopterus annectens. Next base: position 1,309,775,039 of record NC_056735.1, on the reverse strand, counting down.
AATACTGGGCCTGCAAATGAGTGGTATTAAGGAAATTATATTTTTGAGATGGAATACAGGATCTGAATTGCCTAAATATGTTAAGGCCTTCTTAAATTTAATTCTACTGGCTCTCAAAAAAGCAATCACTACAAAATAAAAAAACAAAGTCTAAACCAACCATACTTAAAGTTTTGAATATTGTTAACAAGAGAGAAAAGAACAGGAGTGGGATCTTCAAAAAAAAGTATGAATGAAATACAGAGACAAGATGGAAATTGTGGGAACAATACATGCAGAAACTGTTTTGGAGGAGGAATGAGATTTAATAGAAGGCAGGAGCTGAACATTGTATGTAATCTTTCACGGATTGTATTGTACAGAACAATATCTGACTGCAAACCACAAAAAGCTCGACAAACCAGGAAATTTACAATGAACGAAGAGCTGAGCCCAAAAGCGTAACTTGTAGATAAAAGGAGAACAAATTTATTAAGCGCTTTCGGAAGGGTTAATACCCCCTCCTTCTTCAGAATAGGAAAATAAACGAACAAACACAGAATGCAAGCTACAGTCCTATTTAAAAACTAATTAACATCAGATAGTAACTGTGATTTGTTAATTACCTTAATTAAATTAATACAACACAGATTGCCTAAATGACAAGTACTTCCTTCTTTCAAATAATGTCTATTATTAACAAAAAACTAACTAAACAAAATTAAATATAAAAACAATAAAAATGCATATAAACAAACATATAAAGCTAGTATTTAAAACATATGTTTAAAAACGCTTAATAAATTTGTTCTCCTTTTATCTACAAGTTACGCTTTTGGGCTCAGCTCTTCGTTCATTGTAAATTTACAGAACAATATCTGTGATGCATAATATTTGCAAATGTAAACTTGTTAATATGGTTTGATTACTTTTATATAAATGTAAGTTTGCCTTCATCACAAGTCATAATTCAATAAAGGTATTTTTTTTAATGTTTTGACAGTAACTAATCAAAACTAAAATTAAAATATGGCTGATAAGAAAAGACATGCCTATTCCTAGATGAACAACTAAACTCTAAGACAGACATTTTGTATTGTGGTGAGAAAATCTTTTAATCCTGCAAGTTACCTCAAGCAAATAAGAAATGTCACATTCTGTTCTATCATTAATTCTGGAAGTTACTACTTACATACTGTATTACTCTTAGCAAGTTAATTTAACCTCCAAAAAAGGAACTTGTATCAAGTGGGATCACCTGGTAAACAAAGTCTGTCAACATACAAAATCAAGGCGATAAGATGTTAATGAATTGTTTCCTGTTAAGACCATTCTTTGTTTTCCTCAACCTCCATTTGCATTCCGAGTGACTTGCTTTACTGGATTGTGCTCTGGGGGCAACTGGAAATTTGCGTTAAGCTCTTCAAGTCTCCTGAACCACAAACCTAGCAACTACCACTGAATTTATACTTTTAGAGAAACCAGTCATAGAAAACAACACAGCTAGCTGTCTACTCTTGCGTAACTAAACACATACTACATAAGTAGACAAGGTATATCACAAACAAAATAGAAATATAGGAACTAAATACCAAAGGCCATTTAAAAACGTAGACATTTTATTTACTATTTGTTTACTGGGTAAGTGGACTGGTCTACTGACCCTTTTCAAACACAACCTGCTTTCAAAGAGCCATTTTAAGTCTTCTAAAAATTAACCAGGGACAGCTTTTATCTAAGCTTTTGGTACATGAGCTGGTCCATTCTTGGTCACTCTACATTTTAATTCTGCATTGGCACCCACAATTTCTTTTAGCTACCCTTGAAATTAGATCTTTATGCCAACCAAAAGAATGCAAAGGTTTGCAGTATATCTCCCAAGATTGCAAAATAAACCTGCTACTGACAAGGTACAGAAAACTTTTAAAAGCTTTTATATTATTGCTTTATCTGGGCACTTGTACTTAAGAAACTGCTTTCAAATTTTTGGTAATTAAATGTCTTAACCCTTGAAAAGAAGCTATGAACCTATCATGGCTGGTCTCACCTGTAGAGAAGCAATACCAATTACAGCCCTTCTGCTAGTACTGATTTTAGATGGATTACAATTCTTGCAAATGTCTATGTATCTAACTGGTGTCTTTCTTCCAGAAACCTACCATTTATTTGAGTTAGGTACTATTTTAAGTAATTGGGTACATAATGATAATTCAATTATACCACGTCAAAAATTATTTAAAGGAAAAAAAGTCAACAATGAACTTTATAAAGTACAGTTGTGTACCTACCATAAATGTAGATGTTCGAGTGTATTCACTGTTGCAGTCATTACTCTTGGGGTTATCCTGCTGGCAGGCTACCCTCAGTCGGCCAGAATTCCAAAGTCTAGGTCCAGCATCGGTTGCTGTTGCCTCCTCCCTGACGTCAGAGCGCCAGGGATATAAAAGATGCAGCAGACGCCATTTTCTTCAGTTTTTCTTGCCCCAGATGTCAGGTGCCCCAATATACCAATAAGAAATGCATGCACAAAAATAACATTTCCTTCATCTACAAGCAAATACACCAAAAAGGTTGTACAGGATAGAGAAGTGCAGATAAGTCCCAGCAAAGAGAAGGGGGATGGTGGGTGGGTAACCTGGACTGCAACAGTGAATACACTCGAACATCTACATTTATGGTAGGTACACAACTGTACTATGTTCATCGTGTTTCACTGTTGCAGTCATTACTCTTGGGTAGAATCCCAAAGCTGAGGATGGGTGGCTGGGCTAAATAGGATTAGGATAGGCTATGAGGCCCTGCAGAACTGCAGTGGCGAAGCCTGCTCTGGACTTCAAGTAGAGAGGCAAGTGGTAGTGCTTTGTAAAGGTGTGCACTGAACTCCAGGTT